>NW_025334672.1:0-194884 GCF_014858855.1 Bufo gargarizans
TGTGTTGCTAGTGGAGTAATTGAGGGATTTAGTAGCAATGAATGAGATCCAGACTGAAATATAATTCACTTGTCTTTACTTGATGCAGCATTAATCCATACGAGATACAGCAATAGTCTTGGGTCCCAGCAGGTATTAGCAATGTATGGCAGGGATCAATATCTCTTCTGCTTCTATCATGTGCCTGGAGCCCTCTTGCAGGATTCGTCGTCTGCTTATGGCTCTGTAATATGTGGCAGGAATCTATATCTTCTGCTCTGTCGATCTTCTGCGTTGTATGGGACTGACTAGCTGAGGAGGAATTTGGCTTCTCCTGGTCTCTGGATGTTACTCACAGTTATGCTCACAGGGAATGGTTCTTCCTGGAGTTCTGGAGGTGCTGCTTCTTGCTTGTCACCAGCTGAGGCTAAAGGCTCAGGCTGGGAATGAAGATCTTTGGTCTCAGCCGAGACTCGATCCTGGGTTGGGATCCCTAGAATTGGGAGCTCCTACCATCACAGCCTTCCCCTAGCCGGGGTGGCTGGCACACTAACTTTAACTTCCTTTCCTCCCCATGAGGCAGGACATGGGCCAGCCCACTTCTGCTCATAGAGGGGGGAGCTAAACTGGAATGTACTATTCCAGTCAAGATATGCTAAACTGAACTAAGACCTTGCTAACACATTGCTGCCACCTGCTGGTGTACCTGGAAATTACAGCAAATACATGTAACAGGCTTAGAAAATGCACATTTGTTAGGAATATTAAATAAATCACATTAGATGACAAGGCACATGTTACCAACAAATAGTTGCGGGGAAAAAGAGTTTAGTAACATAACTCTGGGATGTTACAGATTGCTCTGGAGTAGCCCCTAGCAACTACCCTAATGGCTCAATTCTATCCTCACCAACTGAGGCTCTAGTAAAAAACAGGTAGGTGCTTAGACACGCCCCTCCAGAGTATAGCCAGTCAGTGGCACAGTGGATTCGCACCCGCTGATCCGTGACATTGGCCTTTTCAAAAGTTGGGATATATGCAAAGGAAGTTCAGAGATAAGGAGTTGTTATAAATATTCCAATGGAAAAGAGTCAGGATCTGCAGGAAACCAGTGTGCTTCTTTACTGGAGGAATTCAGGTGTAAAATAATGCAGACAATGCACTGGGCTGGCTTCTCCAGTCTCCTCCAGGGAAGAACGTTTCATGCTCAGCAAAGGCCTGAGCTAGCTTTCCCTCTCTCTCAGAAAACTGGCTCTCTAGCCAAAGGCTGGTGGCCCAGGATCTGTGGCTCAGTTGTCCGGCTGGTGACCCAGGATCTGTGGCAAAGTATCCTCATCTCAGCATCTTCTTCTGGTCACTCATGCAGTCTGGCATAGTCTCTTCTACTAAACACTGGTCCGTATGCAGACAACTAAGGGCTCTGACTGCTCTTCTTATGTAAAGTTTCTAGCTGAACTAGAACCTTCTAGAGGCAGGGATGGAGAGGAGACGCACACCCTAAAAAGATACAATATTACAATTTTAGTTTGTTATTGACTTGTATAGAGCTTCTATGCAAGTCTAAGGGAATGCATAAGCAGTTTTTCCCAACATAAACAAGTCTTCAGACATAAAACAGAGCTAAACAAGACAGTCAGAAGGTTAGTGTTCCCTCCAAAACTTTGCATAGGTTGAAAGTCATAAAGTCTCTCAGTATTAGCTGGCTGTCCATAATATGAAACAGTATAAGTATACACAACAATATATACTGTATCACAGTGCAAGTTAACCCTTCAAAGCCAAAGAGTTGATGGCAATAGTAGACAAATGTCCATAGTTCAAAGTAATCTTGTTCTAAGGCACTACAAATGCAACCATGTGTTAGTATAAGAAATTTATGAAAGGCCTTGTTTGATCTAAAGAAGGCTTAAAGGGCTTCTCCAGGACTTAAAAATGGAAGACCTATGTCTAGGATCTGTAGAGGTCCAATACCCCACACCCTGAAAATAGGTGCTGGAACTACAAAGATCCATCCATTGTGCAGTGGACAGAGCTGGTTACTGCACCACAGAAGTGAATGGGAGTAGTGCTCCAGTAACCAGCTCTGTCCACTACACAGTTCTTATTTAGCGGCACACCTACTTCCAAAAGGTCATGAATTGTTAAAAGGGTTTTCGGGGATTTTCATATTGATGGCCTATCTTCAGGATAAGTCACCAATATGAGATCATTGGGGGTCCAACTCCGGGTACTCCCACTAATAAGCTGTTTAAGGAAGACGCGACGCTCACCGGAGCTCCAATGGATGCTACAGGCTCCTTGCAGTTTACCAAGCACAGCTCTATCCATTGGATAACGGCTGATATCGCATCTTAGCCCCATTCACTTGAACGGGAGTGAGTGGTTTCTAGGCCTTGTGACCAACGAACGTGATATCACATGGCCTAGGAAGAGGCCTAAACACTCACGGAGCGCCCAACCTCTTTGAACAGCTGATCAGGAGTCAGGCTCCCACCGATCCACGTATTGGTGACCTGTCCTAAGAATAGACCATCAATTTGAATGTATTGATGACCTTTCTTAAGGATAGACCATCAATATGAAGATCCCTAAGAACTCTTTTAATAATTGTACTGTGTAATCAGACTGTTTTCTAACTTACTTTGTCTTTTAGTTTTTCAACATTGTTAAGATCTCTGCTTGCTGTTTTTTTTACAGTCTATCAGTCTAAAGACTTTTTTGTACACCAAACACAGAAGTGGCATAAATGTCTGTACTGTCCTGAACCCTGGGCTGAAAGTTTTTGCCTAAATTTATACATTACAATAAACCCAACAACTATGTATGCCGCATAGGGTCAGGACAGGTTTTCAAATTCTGAATGTGAGCAGGCTATTCTTCATCTTGAAAAATGACGGGATGAAATACAAATGTTTTTAGAAAGTTGTTTAACCTTTCATTAATGCTACAATGCTTAAACTTTGCTTAAATAAAACCAGAAAACCCCTTTAAAATGTTAATACTATAAGAGTACGGCCACATAGAAGGGGTATGGTACGGATATTCCGATTGTGGGGAAAAAATACTTAGACAATACTTAGACAAAATAGAAAATAATACAAAAAATAATCAATAGGATCAATGTCTATGAGATTTTACTATATCTCGTACACGCACTGGCCCAAATTTACTGAATAAATCTGATCTGGTCTAAACAGCTGATCCAAATTTATGCCATCTACAGCATTAGTAAATCTGGGCGAGTGTATGTATAACACACGTAGAAGACCCATTTGGAAATGATCAGTGGTGTGCATTCTATATATTCACCTTTACAATGCATAGGGTGAAATATGTTGCAAAATCTGTGAAAAATCTCTATGTATATGTGGGTTTTGTCGCATTTTCTGCCATGGAATTGCAGCAGAATCCAAGCTGGAAATTCTGCTGCACTAAATCGACTCTGTGCCACTATACCCTAACAGAAATTACTACTATTGCCATCATTTCAGCACTATTTATTTTAGAATCTTTGCTTTTATTTCCACAAGTATATTATATACATTCTCAAGCTTTCAATTTGCTTGCACAGCCCAGGGCCTTAAACCTGAAAGAGTAGAATGGTCTGTGGAAATGTTGTGTTGTAGACATTGATCATACATGGACGGGGCATGGTCCTGTCCCAAATGTGAAAATGAAAACATAAAGATATAGATTATATATATGAGTCAGATTTTCAAACAGGTCTGGTAGGATTATTATGCTATGACATCACGTGAGATGTGTAAGAAGCAGGAAATGCAGAAAGTGAGTCAGAAAGATGCAATGAGGAAGATGTATAATGGATATTTACTTATAGAACGAAAACAAAAGTCGGGTTATGTATTAATGTTATGATCTTATATTACTTCATCTTTGCAAGGGGGAAGGGCGGGAATTAGGAGATGCACCCAGGGGCGGTCTGGGAACTTAAAGTGGCCCTGGAAAAAAACTAGAAGTGGACCCCATGTTGTAGGTGGGTTCAAATTGACAGACGGTGGGGTCGGCAATACCATAGTAGAGCACAAAATACAATCCTAGCATAACCAAATACAACATATACTGTATACTGCCTAAAAAACTCGGTCTGTGATGGCCATCAATAAGTGCCATGTTCTATCCTCCTCCTGTTCCAGCCCTACCTTCAACATGTTTCCTGGACGTCCCCTATAGTGCCCCAGTAGTATGCTCCCGAGATGGTCAAGAAAAGAAGAAAAAAATATAATGAGCATCAAACCACTAATTACCCGGCCAGCAGCAGTGAGGAGGGCTCGGGCGGCCCCCTGGGTAGTTTCCCTGTAGGCCAATTTTTTATTTTTTATTAACAATAAAATGTTGCTTTGGCCCAAACTTTCTTTTTCACAAGGGATAACAGGAGATCACCCCACAATTTGCTACCCATTTTCTCCTGAATACAGTAACACCCCATTTGTGGTCGTAAAGAGCTCAGAAGGGAAAGAGCAAAGAGCAGCACCTGGATTTGCAGAAATATTTTTGAGACATAACTTTTTAGTTTTTTGATGACTGAGCTGTGTGAGGGCTAAATTTTTTGCAGAACAAACTGTATTTTTTTATTGCTAAACCAAATAAATATTGAATGCCTCCACACTTAAAGATAATATAGAACCATACTTTATTAAGGATGATATCACAAAAAATCTGCAACAGCAGAATATAATACATAGAATTATTACCCAAACAATACATTATTAAGGAATGCTATCAAAAGATACAGCAACATCGTTTTAAGTCATAAAATAAGCAGCAAATGAGAACAAACAGGAGAGAACTAATAGACCCAGAAGGTGACCGAGGGGTCGACCACAACAGAAAACTCTGGTTACAAATAAAATAAAAAATAATGAATGAAAAAAACTGCCAGCGGGAAGCATGTAAAGCAGCATAAAGATAAGCCTGTTTCAATGAAACTAGGTATGGCGGTCACCAAGCTAATAGTAATAGCAAACTAACCAATTGGATGCAAAAATATAATACCAGATGCTGTGCGTATGCCATTTTGGGCAGAGCTTATGATGAAGGATGTCCATATCCGACAGATCAATACCATAGTAACATAGTACATAAGGCCGAAAAAAGACATTTGTCCATCCAGTTCAGCCTGTTATCCTGCAAGTTGATCCAGAGGAAGGCTAACAGGCCGAACTGGATGGACAAATGTCTTTTTTCAGCCTTATGTACTATGTTACTATGGTATTGATCTGTCGGAGATGGACATCCTGTGGACATACCACAGACCGGTTTTCATTTTAATCTAATGCGCAAAATACTTAAGAGGCGGTTCATGATCAGTACGGCACTCCCAGAAGAAGCCTTCGCAGGCGAAACGGTGTTGGGCAGGAGCGGACCGAGGGGCCGACGCACAGCATCTGGTATTATATTTTTGCATGCAATTGGTTAGTTTGCTATTACTATTAGCTTAGGTGCCATGTATTATAAGGGGCCAATTATTGCGTCAGAACCTGGGTCCACTGGAGGATCCTCTGGTACTCTGTGGGGCCAGTCCAACCCTGATTGCTTCCCCTACGTATTTCACTTCTAAAGCATGCAGCTTTGTCAGGGTTTAGGCCATGGAACCCTAGTAACTACATTACTGCTCTCTGTTACCCTGATCGTCTACAGAACCACCACCAATTTCACCACGAGTGGTCTGATCCTGTCAGCAGAAGTCTTTCATAATTCACTTCTGTCAGGCGGACTATTCATGTGCCAAGCTGAAGTGCAAAAAGCTTTACATAGGAAAATATATGAAGAGGCAGCACAGACTATAGCTATGTCCTTATGTCACCTTTATGGACCTGATGTGTGGTCCCGTGGTGGAGTCACAGACCATATTTGCTGCTTTAGACAAAATGGTGTTTGATATGGCTCCTTCGCATGTTAGAAGATTATGGATATACCATTTGAATGTATAACTAGAATGTTGTGGGATGCTTATTATAATCTGCCATAGCTCATTTTTGGTATGGATAGATCATGCTGTGAGATATTCTGAGGGGGTTCATTTGTGAAATCCCTCAGCCACAGTAGTCATTATATAAGGGAAGCTCCACAAGCTTTTACTGGGTTTCACTTTCACACCATGTGAGTTGCCGTATGGATGAAACTTTTTTGCAAACTGCTTCAAAAAATTATAAAAAAAAACATTTTAATTACAATGTAATAAGGATATGTGGTCAGGTTTACTGGGTTCATATGAATAAACAACCTTAGATAAGATTAAGAATAATGTAGCCAAGTCGTCAATGAATAATGTAGCCAAGCCAAATTGTGTTCTCCAATTGCAGGTGATCTAATCTAATTGCAGTTGTCATGAAGCCAAATGCATTGCATTTTGCCGACATCCATTGACAAATAAGGCTTTAAAAAAAGGACATTTTTCAGTAAGAACAAGGAGAATAATGTAGGAAACAACAACTCATGTGTTTTGAATTTATATGCCAACCTGACAGTTCTTGTTTTTTAACCGATTTTGGGTGTTCAATTAGTGCTGAAGTTATTGTCTGCTTTGTTAGAATGGTCCCTTGTCATAGTTATATAACCGGTAAGGTTGGAAAAAGACACAGATCCAACCTACAGTATAATGCTTCACTGTAGAAATGAGCCAATCTGAATCCACCTCATGGGGGGTTTTATTTGCCTTCCTCTGGATCAACACTGTAGTAGAGTCAGTTTTTTCATAAGAAGTGATTTGCCTCATCAGAGTTCTGCACCTGCGACGGGATGTCCCCGAAGCTGAGGATGCCCCCCTGCCGCTTGAACAACAGAGCCAAACATCTTGGCTGGCCCTGACAATCCTGCACCTGCCTCTGCTCCGAGTAGCAGCAAAAGGGCTCTGCTTCTGCTACTGCAGCAGGGACTGTTCAGAACTCTGCTTTATGAGCCAAATTGATTCCTATGAATAGATTTGCTCGTCTCTACCTCTTTGTTGATCTAGAGTAAGAAAAACCCTATGAGGTGGATGCAGAAAGAAAGCCTTCAAATATTTTCCCCACAATAGAGTTTATTTAGAGTTTAGTAGCACCTTGGCCTTCTTTCAGCTTTCCCTACCTCAAGTGACAACATCGGCCATCAGTCATGTGGCCTAGGTGCAGCTCAGCCCCATACAAGTGAATGCTATACAATGTACGGCGCTGTGCTTGGGGAGAAGGGGCAAGGCCACGGCCTTCACAGGAGTGCCGATGCCTTCTCAAACAGCTGATTGGTGATCAGAAACTGATGACCTGTCCAGAGGATAGGTCATTAGTATTTATGTCTCAGAAAACCCTTTTAATTCCTTGAGAACTAAGGGGTGAATGCCTTCTGGACCCAGAGATTTGTCTATTTTAATGTTTTTTTTAAGCGTTACTGGATTTCTTTATGGGTTAGGGCTCATGCACACAGGAGTTACCATTGTTGCGGTCCACGGATTATGGATCTGCAAAACACAGATACCTAGCGCGTGTGTTCTGCATTTTGCGGAATGAAACATCCTGCCCTCTATAGAACTGTCCTATCCTTGTCTGTAAAAAGGACAAGAACAGGACATGTTCTATTTTTTTGCGGGGCCACGGAACAAACATACAGATGCTGACAGCACATGGGTGTGCTGTCCAAATCTTTTGCGGCCCCATTGAAGTGAATGGGTCCGCATTCGACCAAGAAAAAATGCGGATGCGGACAAAAAACACGATCATGTGCATGAGCCCTTAAACAGATCATATTTTAATGGAGAATTAACATTATACCTAAACATGTCCCATGTCATTGGCTGTTCCTACGTGTTCTCCAGTAGAGAGAAAGGTATTTAATAGATTGGCATTTTCCTCATCCTACTCCACCATTACACTCAGATTATTTTTAGAGGGCCACCACTATCAGTTTTAACTTGTATTATTAATGTAATTGAAGAATATTTAAAGACAAGGACCTAGCGAGCAGCTGTATAATGCAGGAGAGGATCTCCAGAGCACGGGATGCTTTTTGTAACAGTTCTCCATTTTGGCCGAAAGATGCACATCCTAAATACTGTAGGAGACTCCCCTCCATGATCTTAGAATTTCCTAATAGAATATATGAACATGGGCTTTCTAAACTAGGCATCCCCTTTGAGGACATATATGTTACTGAAGCTGTTTAACTGTTTTCCTTAAGAAATGTTTGACTATGAACTTTCACATATGTCCAAATGTACTTTACCACTTACATGTGGCCCAAAATTACAATTAAAGTGGTTCCCCAGGATTTTTATATTGATGGCTTGTCCTTAGCATAGGTCATCAATATCCACCAGAGCAACACCCACATAGTGCTTTTTGGCTTATGCTAGGTGGATTTCTAGGCTATTTTAGACCTTTTGATGCAATAACCTGATGAATGAACATCAAAGGAGCAGCCTATAGTCAAATAAAATATTATTGCTCAGTGCCACAACATTATCCATTTCTATTGACTTCCCTGGTGTGTGAAGGTCCATATCAGAGTCAGTTATACTATAGATCACTTTTTCATTGTTACACACATTATACGGATCAATAAATTCTTATGTGCTCTCCAACCTGTAGAAAAACTACAACTTTTTCTCATGTGAATGTTTTTGTTCTGCACAGATGTACTCTCAATACTATCTATCAGAAAACCTTCAGAACTGATGCAAAACTCAATGTTTTTTTTCTTTTTTCCTAGCATCTGGCAACATTTTTGATGGATAATAATGATGCCCTCGGCACTGTAGAAGATACCATAAAGCGATTATTTCAGCTGGAATCGAAGGACAAGATCTGGGCCCAGGAGATGGTTTTTCAAGTAATGAACACATCAATCAGCCTTCTAGACTCTGGAACTCAGGTATCTTGTTCTCTACATACCATCCACAAATAATATAAATATAGGCACCTTGTTAGCAGAAGATGTTAACTGTTTAACAAAATATATAAGGATTGACACTGTTTTCTCTTTTATGACAGGAAGAACTGGAAAATTTTCCCCTCTCCATAGTCCAACACTGCCGTAGCATTCAAGGTCCTCATCGCTATCCTCACCTGCTTCTTCTAGTATGTCAAGAGCCTGAACAAAACAAACCTGATGTACATTTCTTCAACTGTGAGATGGAGGTAAGTGGAACAAATAAAGAATAATACTTTCCAGAAAATGATATGCACCATACAACACAATCTTTTTTTTGCATAAGACAAATAAAAATGAAGATTGACGAATATCATTATTCTTCTACCTGGAGCTAGGATACTTGATCTACCAGTCATTGCATCTTAACACACCCATAGCTTTAGACTTACACTGCGTCTATCTATAAAGGGAGACAATATATTTCCTGGAGCTCTCATAGGTCCAAAAATTGGACTCTGTATGTACAGGAAAAATATCTCATATTCATGTTCATACTGAGCCTACCCAGCAGTGTACATAGACCATGCTGGTCCCATCAGATATTCTGTATGGCCTCTGTGCTTTGTGGCTCAAGCTCTGTCCACTCTTAAATGGAATCTGTCACCATGGTTCTGGACTATTACCTGCACATAAGGAGTCCAGATCACTATTATTTATTTTACTACTGACCCCCGGTCACTCACTGTCAGCACTGAAAGCTGCACTAACATAATAGAGAGGACTCCAGTGTGCATGTATTACTGCAGATAATCGTCCAAGATCCTGGTGACAGATTCCATTTAAACCGATGATTATTCATTGATAGTGTTGATCGAGCACCAAAGTGCTCTGGTGCTCGAGTAGAACACCTCGGGATGCTCGGGTGCTCTACAGAGAACCCAAGCACAATGGAAGAGCATTAAACCAGGCACCACCTGCTCTGAAGAGGGGAGGGGGTCTGGTTCATAGGAAAAGGTCAGAAATTGATGGAAACACCACTGAAATGGTTCGGAAACAGCATGGGGAGGATGTCTGGATGCATCTTGGACTCCCAGGTCGCTGCTGGGAACAATGTTTTCCGAAAAGTACGTCACTGACAATAATACGCACAAAATCGAAGATAAAATCGATTTTAGAGGAAAAATGGTTAGGAAACATTCTTTCCTGTATCTTTACTTGTATATAAAGTGCAAGTGCTGCCAAAAATTACAAAGAAGAGGCACTCCGATACAACCTATATATCACATAAAGGAGGGCCTCATTCACATTGTGGTACAATTGTTCAGGTAGTGGGACTCCTACACTCATACAGCCTATGCACTAAGTGAAAGGGCTGCCAAAAATTACAAGGAACCGGCACTCCAATACACCCTTTATTACACATAAAGGAGGGCATCATCATACACACCCTTGAAAAATTATGATTGATGGCTTGCTGGTGACCCTCAAAAACATTAGGAGCAAGGGCCTGCTGGGGACCATCTAAAACATTAGGGGTGAGGGTCTGCTGCTGAGCTGATCCTCTAAAACATTAGGGGTGAGGGTCTGCTGCTGAGCTGATCCTCTAAAACATTAGGGGTGAGGGTCTTCTGCTGATCTGACCATCTAAAACATTAGGGGCGAGGGCCTGCTGCTGATCTGACCCTCTAAAACATTAGGGGTGAGGGCCTGCTGCTGATCTGACCATCTAAAACATTAGGGGCGAGGGCCTGCTGCTGATCTAACCATCTAAAACATTAGGGGCGAGGGCCTGCTGGTGACCCTCTAAAACATTAGGGGCGAGGGCCTGCTGCTGATCTGACCATCTAAAACATTAGGGGTGAGGGCCTGCTGGTGACCTCTAAAACATTAGGGGTGAGGGTCTGCTGCTGAGCTGACCTGCTAAAACATTAGGAGCGAGGGCAGCCTAATAGTGTTGAGCGCGAATATTCAAATTGCAATTTTTTTTCTCGAATATCGCAATTTCGAGATTTCGCAAATATTTTGAATATCGTTAGTTTTTTTTAAATTGTTATATTTTTTTCTTTCCCACTTCCCTAAAGTTGTTCTTACCTGTCCTTTGGATTCCTGGCTTCCTGGCTGCTCCAGTCAGTGCCCGTTGCCGCTTCTGCCGACTTCTGTGCTCATGGAGCGTCCCCATCACCATGGGAACGTCTCCATATACTAGAATGTACTGTCGGATTTGAGAATTACGTTGAAATCGCAATTCGATTAATTCAAGTTATAATAATCGGCCCTCCAGCTGTTGCAAAACTACAACTCCCAGCATGCCCGAACAACCTACAGCTATCAGCCTACAGCAGGGCATTGTGGGAGTGATAGTTTTACAACAGCTGGAGGGCCGCAGGTTGAGCATGTCTGGTGTAAGGCATACCCTTTTACATGATAAAATACTGGCAGCCACCACTAGGGGAGCTTATTGCATACTGCTTATGTATCCAATTTAATATTAAAACAGTCTGCAGTAATCTCCCCCTAGTGGTGGTTGCAAGCTGACTAGAATATTTATCTGCTAAGGCTATGTTTATGGAGTGGATTTAGGACCAATTTAGATCAGACCCCAAAGATGATGTTCAACATCCAAGTGTCTATTGTTAGGGGGGACGTCGGAAATACCACTACAGCCAATCACTGGCATAATTCAGTTTTACATGTATTTCCTAAACAATAGACAGTTGTTTAATACACATACAGATAAAATACTGTAGGTAGCCCTATAGGTAAGTCTTTCTCACAAGCTGCAATTACAGTACAGTATGTCAATTAATGCTCAGATGTATAAAAATAGAGAAGTGCAAAGTGACTTTAGAAATACCATATTTCACTTTTCACATAGTACCGTACATAATTATAGCAGTTATATGGCTTCATTCCATATTTAGCAAGCAATAAAAGCCTATTTTTATACTACTAGAGAAAGGCTGTTTGATGTGCGCTGTAATCATTATATCATAGGCTGAAGATGACAGTGTTATGTAGGCTTTTTGGTTCTACACCCTTACATTTATTCTGAGCACGTAATTACTGAATATTTGTAATATATGGGCTTTATATGTAAGGGCTTTCCTTATAGGCCGTCTTCTTAACGTCTCCCATTGTAAATTCAGTATGCAATTTATAGTAAAGACAAAAGTGATCATTTCACCTGAATACTGCGGATGAAGACTCAGTGCAGGAACACAGGGCTGACCCCCAGGAGCAGATATCCAAAAAAGCATAGTAGTTCAGCACTCGATAAAACTGCAACTTTATTGATGTTGAGGACAGAATTTATATTGACCTTTAAAGGGGTTATCCAGGAATTACTATTGATAACCTATCATCTGGATAGTTGGCCATCAATATCAGATATAGGCCTGGGCTTGACTCCTGAGACCCCCATTTTTAGCTGTAAGAAAAGGCAGCAGCTCCATGAGCGCCGTGGCCTCTTCCTAGGCCATGTGATATCACTGTACATCGGTCGAATGGCCAAGTTGCAGCTTATCCCCATTCAAGTCAAAGGGCCTGAGCTGCAATACCAAGCACAGCCACTATACAATGTACGTCACTGTGCTTGAAAACTTGCCAGCTGTGCTCAGCAGAGCTCCGGTAAGTGCGGTGGCTCCCTGAAATGGCTCATTGGCGGGGGTGCCAGGACTCAGACCCCCAACAATATTATAATGATTTAATGCCTGCTAGGGCTGACTCTGCTGATTAGTAGCTTACTTTTCTTCCACCAATCCATTTTTGCATTGGAGGAGAAATATCTAGTTTTAGAAATATGCAAATTAGAACTTATGGGCACTGAGGGTGGGCTCTAGCACCTTGGCTCTTCTGCTTCCCAGGATACTCCCCTATCCACTTCATTGGAGAAGGTGTCTAGGTGGAGGCGGTAGTGTCTGGGGAAGCAAAGCGGAAGAGCTAAGGTGCACTGAATGGCTAGGGTCCACTCTCAGTGCACTTAAGGCCTAATTTGCATATTTAAAAAACTTATATCTCCTAAATGCACAGAGGATTGGGGGAAGGGACGCATGTTATTAAAAAGCAGGGTCAACCCTACTAGGCATTATAGCTGGATCAAGAGGTCTAAAACTAAAATAATGATGATGGTACACACTCTTTACCTCGCAACCAAATTCCACATCATTACTCTCTACGTTTTTTCATTTTTCTTTTAAACATGAACCCCACCCTAAATCATGTTCTGAATTTGTTCTGAAACCAAGAAACCCATAATCCTTTTCATCACTATTGATGATGATTGACTTAAAGGGGTTTATTATAATAGCTCTCAAGATATCTGATTGTGGAGGTCCAACACCCGGGAACCCCTCCGATCAGCTGTTTGAAGAGCACTCCACCAACACAGCGCCCTACATTGTGTAGTGGCTGTGCTTGGTACTGCAATTCAGGCAAATTCACTTGAATGGGACTGAGCTGCTCCTGGATAACGTGACCAATGAATGTGATGTCACTGGTCTAGGGAGGTCTAGGAAGAGGCCACAGCTGATCGTCGGAGATCACGGGAGTCAGACTGCCACTGATCAAATATCCTGAGGATTAAAATCTCAGAAAACCCCTTTAACTAGTGTGTTGTACAGATGATATTGAACACTATTTTGCTAAACAACTTTTAGATGCTGTAGTTGACCTTTCAATGCTTTACGTTCACAGGCTGAACTGGTTCACGCAGATATAGAAAGTGCGCTTGTGGACATTAAACATGGCAAAAAAATGCGACTACAGACCCTCAAGTAAGTATCATATGAAATGTTATCAATCATTGCGTCTCATCGGTTTTGATTAAAACTATTCGCCAATACTACTGTATACGTTCACATTTTATTTTCGGTATTGATAAGTGCATGTAGTACATTTAAAAAATACTAAATTCCTAAAAATGCAGTCTGTGATGGAAATTCTGAAATTCTCATTCAATAACATTTCCACCACCTCACAGCAGCCGAAGCTGATCATACATGGTGAAATATTACTGAAGGTCCAATAAGTTCACAGAATTAGAAGCACATCATTAAAAAGGCTATCTGCCCCCCCCCCCCCTCCTTCCCAGAACAGTGCCGCTCTTGGATGTGTCTGGTATTGCACATTAAAGGGGTTGTTCACCTTTGGGGGCGTTTCAGCCAGACTCTCTCATGTGGCCAGACATGTGAAGGGAAGCATAGTTACCTGCTCCCCACCTCCGGGTTCTAGCTTATTCGGTCCCCCTCCGCTGCTGCCTCACTCCAGTGTCCGTGTGTCAACATGTAGTTTCATGCAGGTCACGTGACCTCTGCAGCTAGTACGTGGCCCAGTAATGTGACAAATGGGGGACACTTCAGTGGCCACATGACCCGTGTCAAACAGGATGTTGACATGTGGAGACCAGCGCGAGGCAGCAGTGGTGGGGGTACCGAAACAGCTAGAACCCAATAGGGAGGGAGAAGGTAAGTAGCAGGTTCGGCGACATTTGAGGGGGCCTAGCATAAAGGCCCCAGAAGGTGAACAGCCCCTTTAAAGTGGGTGCAATTCAAAGCACAACACATGGACAAGAGTGGCACTCCTTCTAAGGGAGGGGGAGCAGACTCCTTTCTTCAAATCATAGATAACCCCACTTTTGTACACATTTTTGTATTTTTTATCACATTTCACAGTGGCAAAAATGTTCTCTATCTTTACACCCTGAACAAACTGCTGCTATTTTCAGAGCTTTAACATAGTCATTAATATACAATTATCAGTGAGTGTAGTCAAATCTTGGAAGAACGCTCTAAAAATTGCTTTCGTATGGACAGAAATAGTCACAGAAATAGTCTGTCATGCTATGGTCTCACCCTTGGTTGTGTATCACCTGCACATAAGGACTTTAGCCCAAAAGAAAGCTGCAAACGTCAGGCATGGTGGTAAATATGTGATACACAGTACAAATATAAGATTTATTACACAATGTTATAAACACAGTAAAAGGCTTGCTCTGCAGCGCTTTATATTCGTTTTCTTGCCAGTTTTATATATGTTTAGGGAAACGTGCAATCGTCCTGCAATAAGTTATGGCTTCATTTTTTTAACGTTTCAACCAGAACAGCTGAACAGTTCATAGAGAACAGCACAAAATATAAGCCTTCCAGAAAACTACTCTGAACGAGGATGTGTATGTCACCTTTGCGGCTACTTTATGACATATAATAGATCATATTTCTAATATACATTTAATATAGACAATGTAAGGTTCTGCACCTTGGAAGAGAAAATGCATGTCACCATTACCTGCTAAATGGGAGCAAACTGGATAATATTGACCGTGAGAAGGATTTGGGTATTGTAAAAAAAAGTAGGGTGAACTACTAGCCACCAATGTCAGGCGGCTGCAGCCAAAGCTAATAAGGTGATGGGGTGTATCAAAAGGGGCACAAGATGAGAACATAGCGCTACTGCTTTCCAAGTCACTAGTCAGACCTCACATGGAGTCTTGTGAGCAGTATTGGGCACCAGTGTACAAAATCAATGGCTGGACTGGAGCACGTTCAAAGGTAGCCAAATAAAGTAGTAAATGGACTGTGTGGTCAGCAGTATCTGGAAAAGGTGGTCCTTTTTGTTTGAAAGAGGATCCGTATTTTTCGCTTTTTAAGACGCACCGGCCCATACGCCCCTAGTTGCCCGAATAGGACAATAAGAAAAAATATTTTTTATTAGACCTCAGGTCAGACCAGCAATCAGACCCCCAATATTAATCAGACCTCAGATCACAAGTCCAATCATATCCCCAATGTTAATAAGACCCCAATAAGACCTCAGATCAGACCCACAATCAGACCTCAGTTCACACCTGAAAGTGAATGACCTCAATCAGACCTCAAATATGAGCCCCAATATAAATAAGACCCAATTCAGACCTCAGATCAGACCCCCAGTCTCAAATCAGCCCCCCATGCCTCATTTGATCAGCCCCCAGTCTCATATTAGCCCCCATTGCCTCTTTATCAGCCCCTATTGTCTCTTGATCAGCCCCTATTGCCTCTTGATCAGCCCCCATTGCCTTTTGATCAGCCCCCATTGCCTCTTTATCAGCTCCCATTGCCTCTGATGACAAAATAAAAAATCCACTTATCTCTCCTGCTCCCAGACACCACCGCTCCTCACCTACATCGTGATCCTCTTCATCTTGCTTCCGGCTGTGCTGTGAACCTGCGCGCACAGCGTGAGGTCACAGAGCGCCCTCACTCTGTGCACAGCCTTCACAGCCGAGGACCAGGAAGCGGTGAGTACAGAGCCTTCACCGCTTCCTGGTCCTTCGATACTAATGAGTGCTTCCATAATGGAAGCGCTCATTAGTATTCACCCCATAAGATGCAGGGGCATTTTTCCCTCACTTTAGGGGGGCAAAAACGGTGTCTTATGGGGCAAAAAATATGTTAATCACTATGTCTACATATTTCACAAGTCAGTACAGAGACATATCTATACCCAGGATTGTAACTATAGCAAGGGGACATCCTCTACATTAAGAGGGAAAGTGCTTTCTACACCAACACAGAAAGGGATTCTTTACAGTAAGAGCGGTGAGATGGTGGAATGCTCTACCACAGTATGTTCTCATGGTTAAAAGGGCATTCCCGTCATAAAATATTACAAGTTTATATGTACTAGATTACAGTAGGTGGGTTTTTGATCCTAGGATTTATTCTGATTGTGATACTTGTAGTGGAGAAGTAATTTTTCATCAAGATTAGGTTTTTGCCTTCATCTCAATTAACATTATAGGAGAATAGGTTGAACTACATAATGGACTGGTCCAAAGATTTGGCATACCTCTATAGGAACATACAGATAATGTATATCTCATTTATATGGACAAGCATATATAATCAAACTGTAGCCAAGCACCTTCAGCACCAGCTCTTGTCTCATAGAGCTTTTAATTAGAATGTAAGTTCCAGTCTAGTGCTCACTATACGAACTGAACTTCTGAACTTGCCTTTGTTGCCTTATTCTATAGGATTAACCAAGAGAGGATCAATCAAAGAGAATCAATCCTTCCTCCTGCCACCGCGCCAAAGCCCGTCAGAGATAGCAAGAACCGTGTAATTTCCCCATCTTCAGGAAGTGAGATTGGTAAGGATGTATATATTCTATGGGCATCATACCGTGCCAAATCTCGTTCATGACTATAGTGTATCACCAAATCAGTCATACTTTATAAACCTCAGTTACACCAAATTTATTAACGACATGCATTATATTTTGGCATAAAATATTGATGAACAGGATTAAAAAAGAGAAAAATGTCTAAAAGTCAAGTAAGTTGCAACAAATTTATCTCGACATAAAAGGCACTTTTATTAACCCCTTCATGAACAGACAATTTACAGTTTTTTCATTTTTGTTTTTTTACTCCCGGCCTTCCCAAAACCATAACTTTTTTATTTTTCCATTCGCATAGCCGTATAAGGGCTTGTTTTTTGTTGGACAAGTTGTACTTTCTAATGGCACCATTTACGGTTGCATATAATATAGCGGGGAGAGGGAAAAATTCCAAATAAACTCGTTTCCTATGAGGTAAAACTGACCTGTTATGTTCATTCTCTGGGTCAGTATGATTATAACGATAGCACATACAGTTGCAAGAAAAAGTATGTGAACCCTTTGGAATGATATGGATTTCTGCACAAATTGGTCATAAAATGTGATCTGATCTTCATCTAAGTCACAACAATAGACAATCACAGTCTGCTTAAACTAATAACACACAAAAAATGAAATGTTATCATGTTTTTATTGAACACGCCATGTAAACATTCACAGTGCAGGTGGAAAAAGTATGTGAACCTTGGATTTAATAACTGGTTGAACCTCCTTTGGCAGCAATAACTTCAACCAAACGTTTCCTGTAGTTGCAGATCAGACGTGCACAACGGTCAGGAGTAATTCTTGACCATTCCTCTTTACAGAATTGTTTCAGTTCAGCAATATTCTTGGGATGTCTGGTGTGAATCTCTTTCTTGAGGTCATGGCACAGCATCTCAATCTGATTGAGGTCAGGACTCTGACTGGGCCACTCCAGAAGGCGTGTTTTGTTCTGTTTAAGCCATTCTGTTGTTGATTTACATCTATGCTTTGGGTCGTTGTCCTGTTGTGACACCTATCTTCTGTTGAGCTTCAGCTGGTGGACAGATGGCCTTAGGTTCTCCTGCAAAATGTCTTGATAAACTTGGGAATTCATTTTTCCTTCGATGATAGCAATCCGTCCAGGCCCTGATGCAGCAAAGCAGCCCCAAACCATGATGCCCCCACCACCATACTTAGGCCCCTTTCACACGGGCGAGTTTTCCGTGCGGGTGCGATGCGTGCGGTGAACGCACTGCACCCGCACTTAATCCTGACCCATTCATTTCTATGGGACTGTGCACACGAGCGGTGATTTTCACGCATCACTTGTGCGTTGCGTGAAAATCGCAGCATGCTCCTCTTTGTGCATTTTTCACGTAACGCAGGCCCTATAGAAATGAATGGGGTTGCGTGAAAATCGCATGCATCCGCAAGCAAGTGCGGATGCGGTGCGATTTTCACGCATGGGTTCTAGGTGACAGTCTATTCACTGTATTATTTTCCCTTATAACATGGTTATAAGGGAAAATAATAGCATTCTGAATACAGAATGCTTAGTATAATAGTGCTGGAAGGGTTAAAAATAATAAAAAAGTTAACTCACCTTCTCCTCTTGTTCGGGTAGATGCCGGTCTGTTCTTTAGCTGTGGGCTGAAGGACCTGTGGTGATGTCAGATCACATGCTCCATCACCATGGTGATGGACCATGTGATTGGAGCATGTGATCTGACGTCACCTCAGGTCATTCAGCCCACAGCTAAAGAACAGACCGGCATCTACCCGAACAAGAGGAGAAGGTGAGTTAACTTTTTTATTATTTTTAACCCTTCCAGCACTATTATACTAAGCATTCTGTATTCAGAATGCTATTATTTTCCCTTATAACCATGTTATAAGGGAAAATAATACAATCTTCAGAACATCAATCCCAAGCCCGAACTTCTGTGAAGAAGTTCGGGTTTGGGTACCAAACATGCGCGATTTTTCTCACGCGAGTGCAAAACGCATGACAATGTTTTGCACTCGCGCGGAAAAATCGCGCATTTTCCCGCAACGCACCCGCCTCTTATCCGGGCAAAAAACATGACGCCCGTGTGAAAGAGGCCTTACAGTTGTGATGAGGTTTTGATGTTGGTGTGCTGTACCTCTTTTTCTCCACACATAGTGTTGTGTGTTTCTTCCAAACAGCTCAACTTTGGTTTCATCTGTCCACAGAATGTTTTGCCAGTACTGCTGTGGAACATCCAGGTGCTCTTGTGCAAACTGTAAACTTGCAGCAATGTTTTTTTTGCACAGCAGTGGCTTCCTCTGTAGTATGCTCCCATGAAATCCATTCTTGTGTAGTGTTTTACGTATCGTAGATTCGCTAGCAGGATTCTTCTTCACCTCATTGAGCAGTCTGTGCTGTGCTCTTTCAGTCATCTTTACAGGACGGCCACTCCTAGGGAGAGTAGCAGCAGTGCTGAACTTTCTCCATTTATAGACCATTTGTCTTACCGTGGACTGATGAACAGCAAGGCTTTTGGAGATACTTTTATAACCCTTTCCAGCTTTATGCAAGTCAACAATTCTTAATCGTAGGTCTTCTAAGAGCTCTTTTGTGCGAGGCATCATTCACATCAGGCAATGCTTCTTGTGAAAAGCAAACCCAGAACCGGTGTGTGTTTTTTATCGGGCAGGGCAGCTGTAACCAACACCTCCAATCTCATCTCATTGATTGGACTCCAGTTGGCTGACACCTCACTCCAATTAGCTCTTGGAGATGTTATTAGTCTAGGGGTTCACATACTTTTTCCACCTGCACTGTGAATGTTTACATGGTGTGTTCAATAAAAACATGGCAACATTTAATTCTTTGTGTGTTATTAGTTTAAGCAGACTGTGATTGTCTATTGTTGTGACTTAGATGAAGATCAGATCACATTTTATGACCAATTTGTGCAGAAATCCATATCATTCCAAAGGGTTCACATACTTTTTCTTGCAGCTGTATGTATAATTTTTCTTGGAAAAAAACTTTGAAATTTTTTCTTCTTCTTTGTATTGCCTTATTCTGACCTCCATAACTTTTTTATGTTTTTATTTTTATGTGTAAAGAGCTGTCTAAGTTCCACAGTATCATATGTACTTTACATTGATATCATGGAGTATGTATGACTTTTTGATAATCTTTGATTTCATTTTTTGTCGGAGGGGAAGCGACCAAAAACAGGAAATTGGTCATATTCTGCCTTTTTTTTTCTGTTTTGCTGTTTTCCGTATGGGATAAATATTTTTTATATTTTAATAGTATAGGCATTTTTGCAGGTGATAATGCCCATTATGTTTATTTTAATTGTTTATGCATTTTTAATTTAATTTTGGAGAAAGGGGGTGATTTGAATTTTTATATTTTTTTATATTTTTGAAAACTTGGGACCTTGAACAAACTATGATCAGATTGCTTCTCTCACTGTGTTCCTATGGAGCCCTGCCACAGGTTTGAGCCTGAACCTCGCTAGGGTTAGCTGACACACAGCCAGGAGCGCACACTCCTGGTTTTTGACCTCCCAGATGCCGTGGTCAAAACAGCAGACACCCAGCAGCTATGGCGCCCGCTGTACTCACAAGCGGACACCATCTTTAAATACCCAACCGCCAACGTATATATATTTGTTAGGCAGTCAGGAACAGTTTAATTTGGTACAACCTGCAGCATTTTTATCATGCTGTAAAAAGACAGTGTCATGGACTTATCTGGCAGTGCTCTTGTTGCAAGCCCTGTCCCTCCATGGTAGTGCTGACAGCGTGTTCAGGGAACAGTGGTATTGGGCCAATCAGGCACGGTTCCAGCATTACGTGCTTCCTTCCAGAGGGAGATTTAAACAGGTGCCTGCTGGGCATAGGTGCCTGTAATTGTTGTTTCTGCATCAGTAGCTTTTGTTACTACTCTCTGGTTTTCTGGTTATCTGACTTTGAGTTTTCATGACCTGACTCTAATTCTGTCTCAGATTTGCTAAAGACGTTTACTCCTGATTTTGACACAGCTTGGTACTGTGTGTGGGACTATGTTTTTATTTCTGTTGCTGCTTTCTGACCTGTCTCTCTGGCCCTTCCTTCCTGGTTATGCCCTGTGCACTTAGTCAGAACAGGGATCACCGCCAAGTTGGGTGCCACTATCTAGGGTGGATCATCCCAGTGGTGTGGGTGGAATTCAGGGATGCACTGTTACTTACCGCTCATTACACGCGCATTCTAAGACACCAGTGTTAAATCTCCATTCTTCTTGGCATCTGTGCTGTCCTGTTCTTAAGACCCTTTTACATCAAATGAATGAATGAAATGTATCAATTGAGTGAATGCATCTTCTATGTAGACAAAACAAGTATCATCTATCAGCAGCACAACCCTTCATGCAAACAGGGGATGTGCTGCCGACAATAATGCAAATTGTACGAGGGCAAACAATTATATGAATGATTTTTTATCTGAACATGGACACAATGATCACATCATCTAAATGGAAGACAACAAGCTCCAATCAACTTTCTACAGCATACTGTCAGTTGTTGCTCTTTAAGGGAAGATTTTCTGTCCATGCAAAAAGACCTTTACTTGCTTCTTTTCTTCTTAATTCTAAAAATGATGCTTCTTTTTACAGAGTTTGATCGAAGAAGTAACGTATCGCAAGAACTGGAAGAATCACGGGAAGCATTGGCAAAGAGGATTGAGAAGGATACAGTAAGTCAATGTCAAATAGTGCTCCTACTTGGACCATGACATTTTATGCAGTGACCTTGCCATCCAGTTTACTTCACTTCAGCAGTGAAGGCCCTCCTGGAAAGGTGGCCATACGCCTTAAAGGTCATATAAGGCCACCAAGGAGGCCACAGGAGCTAACAAACTCATGAGGAATCCCCAACAAGTTGGAGCATGCAGAAATTGCCATAAAAATCAGACTTGCCCCTATCTAGGGAAATATTTACTAAAAGGCAAAAGAGCCTTCTCAGTTCCTAGTGCCATCTCAGATAGCAAGGGAGACGAAAACCACAAACAACACACCACCAGGTCAGTTCACAATTTTCCCAGGCTCCTTCATTCCCACAACTGCCACATGGCAGCCTTTCACCAGTCACCCCCTTGGGCTAAGCCTCCTCTTCAGCCACACAAGTTGTGGGCTCTTCTGCTCAGCCACATGCTCAATAAAGCCAACTGTTATTTCTGCTGACTCCTCCATTAACATACATACTCACTTGGTGGAGTGTACCTGTAAATTTCAATGAAAAGAATTGGGACTGTTGATATCCAGCACACACAATTCTTCTTCTTCTTCTGTCAAAAGCAGCATGTTCAGCCAAGTTCTAATTAATGTGTCTGGGCACCTTTGGATGAGAAATGGTTGGGACAAATCTTAAGCCAAAACTGAATCATAAGCTTTAACTGATGACTGCACAACTACTATATAGTCAAACTATGATGTTAAGATGTATGCATTGCAGTAATAATTTTTGTCTATCGCCATTCTAGCAATGCTTAAACTGCACACTGGATGACATAGAGGTTTTTGTGGCAAAGCTACAAAAAGCAGCAGAAGCCTTCAAGCAACTGAACCAGAGAAAGAAAGGCAAAAAGAACAAAAAGAAAGGACCAGCAGGTAATCAACCTTTATTATACATTCTGTAAATACTTTCTGGCTACTGTTGAATGTTTTACACTGTATTACATTTTATTCCAAGTACAATGTATAAGTAGACTCAAAAATATATTAGTATTCTTACGAAACAAACTTGCTGTTTCATCCAATAATGAACTTTCTTCTACATCACAGAGGGAGTCTTGACGTTACGATCTAGACCACCTAATGAGCTAGAGTTCATAGACTGTTTTCAGAAAATCAAGCTGGCCATCAACCTGTTGGTAAGAACCACTTTCAGCAATGTAGTCAATTCTTTGACATGACTTAATTTGCCTCATTCCTATGACACTTTGTACACATACCTTACACATAGAGAAGTCCAAAATTGTCCCAAGAAGCTTCATGTTGTGCTTTTGGCCAGAAAGACTGTTAAATCATTTGCTTCATAACATGTTGTAGTTTAGAAAATTTACTTCTGCCTCAATCCAGATACAAGCACCTCAAAAGTTTTTTGGCAGTTAAAGAACCTTATTGCAAAAAATATGTCTTAAGAATATTTTCCAAAGATGTTTCCACAAGTTTAAAGAAGATGGCTTGGCCGAATGGCGTAAAAAAATTAAAAAAAATAAAAGAAGACATACTAATCTAATCTCACTTTCGTGCTCACGTCATTCTGAAAACTTAAAAAAAATATATTGGCTGGGCAACCCTTCTAGTGAGGTGCCCCACGTTGCGCAGGCTGTTACAATTGTAAGTTAGATAAGCATTTTTTTATGTATATCAAAAATATGAATAACGACTGAAGACTGTTTACTTTAACAGAACATTATCATATTCCTTTTCAGGCCAAGTTAAGAAAACATATCCAGAACCCTAGTTCAGCTGAACTGGTCCATTTTATCTTTGGACCACTGGAATTGGTAATTACTTTCACAACTGATCTATAAAAGTTGACACCATGATGTTCATGGCTTTCTATACAGTCCATCCGAGGTTTTAAATTTTTTTAAGATTTAAATGTAGGGATGAATTATATGTGCTTTATATACCTAGATATTCATGCAGCCAAATGAAATCTGATATCTGAATTCAGAAGCCAACTAAACTACAAAGCTGAAAGCTATAGACTGTATGCATAGATCTTATCAAAGGGATAAAAAAGCCAGCACTACTTATATAAAGACGCTTTAAGATGTGACTCTTGCTAACACACTACAATCTGCTTGATGTCCCTTTTTGTAGATAATTCAGAGCTCTGGAGGACCAGAGTTAGGAAGATCTATCACCTGTCCTCTCTTGTCCAAGGATGCCACTGACTTCCTGAGGGGTCATCTAACTCCAAAGGAAATGCAAATCTGGGATAGTTTGGGAGAGAGATGGACAAAATCAAGGTAAATGGAAGAGATTCTCATTTTAATATTTTAAAAGCTATCTTCACCTTTGGGGGCAATGTTTTAAATATTGCATTTTAGTCATTTGGGGCTAAAAATCTTTTTTTTCAGTTTGTCTTTATTAAAAATATTGAGCCCTTCTGTCACAAAGGGTTAACTGTTTGTCTAGCTGTGTGAATGGTACTTTTTACTTTCACTTTGTGCCAGTCATCTAATAAACCTTATTTCTAAATTACTAAAAAGTCATAAACACTTATTTAAGCCACATTCTTATCAGTAAAATAAGAGTGTGTCTAAGGTCAGAGATCAGAGATAAGAAGCCTGTCAGGTGAGCTGCCTGACAGAATAGAGTGAAAATGCAGATCCTGATATTACAGAAACTCAAGGCTGCATGAAGACATGGTTCAAAAAAACTATAGAAAAATTATTTTTCGCTCAAAATAAGTACAATTCAACAATAAAAAAAATGGTGTACATAGCCTTTAAAGGGGTTCTTCAGTTTTTTTAAACTGATGAGCTATGCTCTGGATAGATCATCAGCATCTGATCGGCGGGGGTCCGACACCCAGGACCCCTGCCGATCAGCTGTTTGAGAAGGCAGCTGCGCTGGTAGTAGCGCCGCAGCCTTCTCACTGTTTATCGTAGGCCCAGTGATGTCACAACTAGTATCAGTGGCCTGGGCGGGGCTAAGCTCTGTTCATTTGAATGGAGCTTAGCCCCGCCCAGGCCATTGATACTAGTCGTGACGTCACTGGGCCTGCGGTAAACAGCGAGAAGGCCGCGGCACTACTGCCAGTGCCGCTGCCTTCTCAAACAGCTGATCGGCAGGGGTCCCGGGTGTCGGACCCCCGCCTATCAGATACTGATGATCTATCCAGAGGATAGATCATCAGTTTAAAAAACTGCAGAACCCCTTAAAGTATATCGGTATGAAACATATAATTTGTCACAATTTGTGACAGCTATCGTATTTAATTTCATTGGTACAGTCTTCAGTGTTTTTTTTTTGACAATTAAAGCAACTAATTCATGTTGCCTTTTTACATTTTTCAGGGCAGAGTGGCCAAAGGAACCTTTAATCCCACAGTACATACCAAGATTTAATAATGGATGGATACCTCCAATAGACATCTTCCAGGGAGCACCTTGGGAGCAAGATGTGGGACACCCACCAGAGCCTAATAAACCCCTTTTCCTAGAAGATGTATGTTGATCATTTAAAGGGGTTGATTGAGTTATTAAAAAACAAGACTAAAGCCTCTGATAGTGCTTACAATTTGAAAGAAGCTACTGTATGCTCACTGGTTTAAATCCCCTCTGCTTCTGGCACCATTGCTCTGGTCCACCCCACCAGGCTTTGTTTACTTGGCTGCAGCAATGACTTGCTCATATACCTCATGTTACTGCTGCAACCCAATCACTGGGGGGGGGTCACATACCGTATACCACTCAGGCCACTGATTGGCTATAGCAATGATGTAGGGTATGTGGGCATGTCATCGCTGCAGCCAAGTAATTGAATTCCAGAAAGGAGGACCAGAGCGGCAGTTTGTAAATACCTTTGGCAAGGGAACCTCCCAAAACCATCCCAAGCCGCCAGCAGTACCTGCGTGTAGCCAGCAGCGTGTTTCTGATGATGCCTTTCTTCCTGAAGGCAGATGCAGCAAAACTTTTGTTTTATCCCCTGCCTGGTGCGCTTCTCCACACATGCTTGAAGTCAAGATGGCAGCAGCCTCCTTGCTTCAAGTCACAGTAACCGTGCCCCCTTCGCTGTGACTGACAGCCGGCTGTTCGGCAAAATCAGCCGAACTGTCGTGCATAAGCGCTGTCAGTCACAGCGAAGGGGCGCCTCCTTGACTTCAAGCATGTGTGGAGAAGCGCACCAGGCAGGGGATAAAAGAACATTTTTATTACTTTTGCTGCATCAGGAAGAAAGGCATCATCAGAAACACGCTGCTGGCTACTCGCAGGTACTGCTGGCGGCTTGGGATGGTTTTCGGAGGTGACAGGTTCCCTTTAATTCTGTGAATTGTCTCCATCCTTTGCCTTCACATTACTCCCTTTGCTTTTACTATATCTTTGGTTAGCGAGCCAAAAGTGCTGGCATGACCAGTAATGAATGTTGTGGTAGGTATTGCAGAAGCTATCCTATAGGCCTCAAGGGACAGGTTCTCGCAAATATTCAGTGCTACCACTGTGTGACGTAAAGAACGTTCTAGACATGCTTGACATGAAAAGCTCTACAAAGTAATTTATATGAAGAAAATATGAGATTTTGAGAGTCCTACTGGTTTCCATGCTTGCTAGTGACTTTCTCACCCCCCTTGTAGGCACAACAGAGTTTCACCTTTGTCCAACATCAACTTGGTTCACCTTTGCACGTATGAGAGTCACCATTAGCTGTCTTAATTATTTTAACTAATTGATTTAATTTTCCTTGGGTATTAAAGACTAGTTCTTCATTAAATAAAATATTGGAGCATCTTTTCTAGGATCTCTGCAATGTGCCGGAGTGTAGGAGAGCAGATAGGTCCTACCTCACACCTACTAATGATATCATTTTGGCAGCCTTTTTTTAATGACTACTGATGAAGTTTTCTCTTTTGTAGCCACCAAAGCCAAAGGAAAATCTTGGACCCAGGACGAATGTAAGATTTTTTCTGTTTCATTATCTTGCCAAAAGTTTAAGCAAACAAAATTGATCAACCTGCAATGTGCTTATATTATCTTTCAGCTTCCTCCTCCTAATGGAAATCCTTATAGGACACCATCATTCAAACAATCGAACATTCCTCCAGAAATAAAGCCAGAGTATAACACAGGCCCTAAACTCAGCAGGTGGGTGGTGATGTAAATGTTAATCCCTAATGTTCACAAATCTTATGGGCATATCCATAAATAATAAAAGATTCATGGTCAAAAATGGACAAAGCAAAATACCTATACATATGTGCATCTCTCTTATAAACAGTTATAATGCACCAGTGCCGGCACAGCCACAGAAATGCGCCAAAATTCGTTATGACTTCACCGCTAGAAATGCCAATGAGTTGTCAGTACTGAAAGATGAAGTCCTGGAGGTAAGCTTGATTTATGATAAAAGACTCCTATAAGGCAAATAAAACAAGTCATTGTTAGTTACATAGAGAATCTGTATGTGTAAGAACTTGTTCTCTTGTTTTGTAGGTTCTGGAGGACAATAAGCAGTGGTGGAAATTAAGAAACAGGATTGGGCAGGAGGGATACGTCCCATATAATATTCTTGATGTAGTATCTACCGAGCAATTCGACCAGTTAGATAGTCAAATGGTAAGTCTGCCCACCACAAAATAACTTCAGGTTTGTGAAAGTGTAATTCATGGGTAAATACAATACACATGAAGCTAGCCATGACTACAGGATAACCAAGCAGCACTGCCATAAACTACTCAAATGTCAAAATGTTTGGAATACATAGTGCATAGTTAGCATCACAGTAAAGATTTAACAGCTTAGGTAATGAACCATAACATTATAGCATTAACCCTTTAGCAGTGAACCATCAGGTCACTGCAACAGGTAATCACAATCACAAGATTAGGAGTCCCCAAGACCCTTGTGTGAACAGAGCAGTAGTGCGCATACATGACAACAACTCCACTTCTCTGGGACTGGCAGAGATAGCTGAGCACTGTATTCGGCAATCTCATAGACAGTGAATGGCTCGGTGGTCACGTAAGCACACTAATAATCGTTGGGGTGCAGTAGTCGGACCCCAGTAATCATAGATGTTTCACCTATCCTGTCGATAGGTGATAAATGTTGTACATGGGCAAACCCCCTTAAGAGCTTTGATGAAGTTTACTTATAATCCATGTTTCATCCAGCTCCTACCCCGAAGTCTAGTAAAATCTAAAGAAAATATACAGTGCCTTAAAAAAAGGACTCATCGTTCTTGAACCTTTCCACATTTTTTCATGTTACACCCACAAACTAAAATGTATTTGATTGGATTTTATGTGATAGACCAACACAAAGTAGCAAGTATATGTTAAGTGAAAAGAAAATGATACATGGTCTACAATAAATAAAAATCAGACAAATGTGGCATGCATTTGTATTCGGGCCCCTGTACTCTGATAACCCTAAATAAAATCCAGTGTGATCAATTGCCTTCAGAAGTCACTTAATTAGTAAATGGAGTCCACAGGACAACTTTGTAAAGGCCAGATTTGTGTACTCCACAAATCTGGCCTTCATATAAGAGTGGCAAGAAGAAAGCCATTTTTGAAAGCAAGCCTTAAGAAGTCCAGTTTGCAGTTTGCCACAAGCCATGTAGGGGTCAAAGCAAACATGTGGTGCTCTAGTCAGATGAGTCCATAATTGAACTTTTTGGCCTAAATACAAAATGCTACGTGTGGCGAAAAGTAACACTGCACATTACCTTGAGCACACCATCGCCACCGTGCAACATGGTGGAGGCAGCATCATGCTATGGGTATGCTTTTCTTCAGCAGGGACAGGGAAGTTGGTCAGAGTTGATGGGAAGAGAGATGGAGCTAAATACAGGACAAAAGAGGCTGCAAAAGACTTGAGGCTGGGGCAGAAGTTCACCTTACAGCAGAACAATGACACTAAACATACAGCCAGAGCTACAATGGATTGGTTTAGATTAGAGAGGAGCTAATCGAAGTTGACAAAGTGGAATTAGATCCAAATTTCAAGACAAATTTGATTTGCACTGAAGCCGAATTTCCTCACGCTTCATGGTAACGAATCATTTTTTTTTCTAAAATGGCTGCTGCACATGTGAGGACATGGGGCAAGGAACTCTGGGAAACAGCCAATCAGCAGCCAGCCAGTCCTGTGATGTCACAGCCCTATAAATAGCCTCAGTCATCTTTGAATTAGCCATTTTCCAGTGTACATAGTGCAGGGAGAGAGGTTAGCAGGCGCTAGGGACAGTGTTAGAAAATACTTTAAAACTTTTATTTTGCTGTATAGAAGTTCAGGGAAAGGATAGGGAGGAATCATTCCACAGTAATGAAGCAGAACAGGGTTCCGTAGGGGAGTTTAAAGCCTGGGTAAGAGGGACAATCCTATTACACCTTGCTCCTATTATATATAGCTCTGTAATTCCAGCAAACCGTTTTTGTTATTGGGGTGCAAGTACTGTTTGATACAGCCATTAACAGGGTTTATTACAAATAAATATTTCTATGTCTTATTTGCCCTTGTGTGGTGCAGTTATATGTTCTAAAGCATTTTGTGGCGTATATAAGTAGAAAAAATAAGGGCCTATTTGTCATTCAGCGGTGCAGTTATATGTTCTAAAGCTCTTTTTTGGAGTGTATTAGTGCCAAAAATATATATATTATTTGCCGTTCAGCGGTGCAGTTATATTTTCTAAAGCTCTTTTTGGCATGTATTAGTGGCAAAAAATATATATTATTTACAGTTCAAGCGGTGTAGTTATATGTTCTAAAGCCTTTTACGGCATGTATAAGTGGAAAAAAATAAGGGTCTATTTGCCGTTCAGCGGTGCAGTTATATGTTCTTAAGCCCTTTTTGGCGTGTATTAGTGGACAAAAAATATATATTATTTGCCGTTCAGCGGGGCAGTTATAAGTTCTAAAGCCCTTTTTGGCGTGTATTAGTGTTAAAAAAAATATATATTATTTGCTGTTCAACTATGTAGTTATATGTTCTAAAGTCTTTTGTGGCGTGTATAAGTGGAAAAAAATTAGGGCCTATTTGCCGTTCAGCGGTGCAGTTATATGTTCTAAATCCTTTTGTGGCGTGTATAAGTGGAACAAAATAAGGGCCTATTTGCTGTTCAGCGGTGCAGTTATATGTTCTAAAGCCCTTTTTGGTGTGTATTAGTGGCAAAAAATACAGTATTTTTTCGCTTTATAAGACACACCTGATGATAAGACACACCTAGTTTTCAGAGGAGGAAAATGGGGGAAAAAATTATTTGAACTACAAGGTGGGCTAATTTTTTTTTGTAAAATAACATGTAATGTGTAGACAAACAGCCAACAGCAGCATTAGGAAACATTATTACTGTAATTAACAGTAAAAGATGAGGAAAGATTTAGAACAATACACCTCTAGTCATCTGGAAACCCCAAAAAGTCTTCACTACTTTCCGAACTCAAGCTCAGTGGCTCACTATCATTGGTATCACTGTCACTGGAGTCTTCATACAGGACACCATCCTCAGAACCGTCCAGGGCATTACTGATGCCACATTTTTTGAATGAGTTTATAACTGTTTCATCCTTCACTGACTGCCATGAAGACTTCACCCACTCGCATACTTGGGTGAGAGTGGGCCTTTTCATCCGTCCAGTGGGTGTAAGATCATTATTCCCAGCAGCCAGCCACTTATTCCACTCCTCTCTCACAAAAACCGCCTCTTGGAATCGCCTCTTTTGTTATGTTCTTCCTTTTGAAAATAAGCATTGGTGGCAGATTGGTCCTTTCTGGGCAGCAGGACATTACAACCGTGTAATGGGTTTTCTCGTGTCCCGAGGTCTTCACCGTTACGGTTTTTGTGCCTCACATCAACGGTCCTGTTTGATGGAACATCAAAGGCTAATGGGACTTCATCCTTATTCTTAATCTGGCCTATTTCATAGCCATTTTTCTTTCTTGCATCCAGCACATTTTTGTGAAAAGAAAGAATCTTGGACTCATATTCTTTTGGCATTTTTTGCGCAATTCTAGTTTTGGTGCGCATAGCAAGGCCACATCTCCTCATGAATCTGTAGCACCATGATGGGGATCCAGTGAAGTCATGAATGCCTTTCTCTGCAGCTAGACGCCTGGCTTCATATATGATCATTTTTGTAGATACTGAGAAGCCATTGTTTCTGTGACATGTGATCCACTCTTTCATTTCCACATCAATCTGTGGTCATTTTGCAGTACGCCCACGAAAAGTGTGTTTGCTTTTATCTGCTGAAAACCATGTATCATTTTCTTTTCACTTTCTCTACACACATAATTGCCACTTTGTGTTGGTCTATCACATAAAATCCCCCCAAAATATATTTAAGTTTGTGGGTTTAACATGGAAAAATGTGGAAAAGTTCAAGGCACTGTAGATGTCCTAGAAAATCTATATTCAGTGTAGACTGTTACCATACTGAACCTAAATACATTAAGTAGATCAAGAACTGGGCAAATATATTATGTATTGTGCTAAGTACGGCTGTGTTTGGTGAACACGTTCGGCATATGCGCCAGTAAAGAACATGAGATTAGCCATAGGCGCTCTCCACCTGACAAGGGCCAAAAGAGTGTCATTTTGGTCTCTGTTAGAGTGGTATGTATAGAGTCAGACTGGTCCACAGGGGAACCCCCCTGAGCAAGCGTGGACCCCTAGTCCCTCACTCTCTGCACAACTGGCACATAGCACAACAGATTGACTGCATACAGCATCTCAACCAGCCTACGTCCATATATAAAAAAAATACCCAGCTACTCAGTTTATTTTTGTAGATGCTGAGTGGCTGAGAATACTTCTAAGTATGGAGGCAGGCTAGCCAGCATCCTATTTTCCAGGGACATACTTTATCGAAGTCACTGCAGGGACCCCCATAATCAATCATCTTGAGCATCTTGCTGCTCTCTGCCATTGTGTGAGCTGTAGTATTTGCATGTAACAGTACAGTGAGCCCCGAGAATGAATTTTACTAGTGGTCCCTATCTAGCCTGGAGGTAAGCACCCCAGTCCAACACTGGGTATGTACCAGCATACCTTTTTTTTTTAAACTACAGTATATAGGAAAGTACAGCAGACTGAGCTTCCCAATACATTGGGCTACCGCAAAAAATATTATACCGCGCAGTCGGCTCCAGGTTCATGAGGGGCCATTGGGCGATAAAGTCTCAGTGGGCCCCCTTACACAGTGATAACACTCTGAGTACAGAAAATATAGTAGATATCACCTGCAGTCCTATGTAACAGCACAGATAACACAGTCATGGCTATCTGAGTACAGAAAATGTAGTAGTGTTACCTGCAGTCCTATGTAAAACGACAGATGACACCAGTGCTAATAATGTGTTTGTGTTACCTGCAGTCCTAAGTGAAACCACAGATAACACTAGTGCTGATAATATGGTAGTGTTCCCTGCAGTCCCATGTAAAACCACAGATAACACTAGCGCTAATAATGTGGTAGTGTTACCTGCAGTCCCATGTAAAACCACAGATGACACTAGCACTAATAATGTGGTAGTGTTACGTGCAGTCCTATGTAAAATCACAGATGACACTAGCGCTAATAATGTTGTAGTGTTAACTGCAGTCCTATGTAAAATCACAGATAACACCAGTGCTGATAATGTGGTAGTGTTACCTGCAGTCCTATGTAAAACCACAAATATCACTAGTGTAGATCATGTGGTAGTGTTAAAGACATCCTTAGTGTGCCTACTTGTGTCTCTCCCACGGACTCCATGCTAGTGGCGCTGCATCCTCTTCCATCTTCTTCTTCTTGCTCCGCACACAACATCCTAATGCAGCTGCGTCAAGACATAGGAACACTGTGGGCATGGTGATGGTGACACACAGGGAGAGACACACCCACACACACACACAGGGAGACACACACACAGAGGGAGAGACACACACAGGGAGAGATACACACAGGGAGAGACACACACACAGGGAGAGACACACACACACACAGGGAGAGAGAGACACACACACACAGGGACAGACACATGCACACAAGGACACACACACACACACACCGGGATGGTTAAATACACACAGGGACAGATACACACACACAGGGGCACACACAGGGACACAAACAGGGAAAGACACACACACACACACAGGCACAGACACACTCGCAGGGACAGACAAACACAGGGATGGACACACACAGGGACAGACACACACAGGGACAGACACACACATACATACAGGGACAAACACACAGAGAGAGACACACACAGGGAGAGACAGACACACACACAGGGAAAGACAGACACACACACTCAAGGAGAAACACACACACAAGGACAGACACATACACATGGACACACACACTGGGATGGTCAAATACACACAGGGACAGATACACGCACAGGGACAGACACGGACACAGGGACAGACACACACAGGGATACATACACAGGGACGGACACAGACACACACGGGGGACAGACACACAGGGACGGAAACACACACACAGGGGCAGACACACACAAGGACGGGACACACACAAGGACGGGGACAGACACACACACACAGGGACAGACGCACACAGGGACGGACACACACAAGGACGGGGACAGACACACACAGGGACAGACACACAGACACAGGGACGGACACACACAATGATAGAGACAGACACATACACAGGGGCAGACACATACACACACACAGGGACAGACACATACATATGGACAGACACACTGGGATGGTCAAATACACACAGGGACAGATACACGCACAGGGACAGACGCGCACACAGGGACAGACACACACAGGGACACATACACAGGGACGGACACACACACAGTCGGGGACAGACACACACACAGGGACAGACACACACACACACAAGGACGGGGACAAACACACACACAGGGACAGACACACTCACAGGGACAGACACACACACACACACAGGGACAGACACATACACACACACACACAGGGACAGACACATACATATGGACAGACACCTGTGCGATGGTGATATCATTAGCCAATTTCTATCTAATTTGTGGCCACCTTTAGGGGACATTAAAAGGGAGTTCCACTTTTAGTTATGCTTTTGTTACCTTCTAATATGACTCCCACTGATTCCCAGTACTGAGGGGACATGGACTAGGGGTTAAAAGGGAATTATCAACATGTACCAGAAGGTGGTCTAAACTGTAACCCATTAGGCACTGGCTAGGCTGTGGTATGGAGTCTAAGTAATGCCTTAGACACACACACAGGGACAGACAGACACACACACACACGCAGGGACAGACACACACACACAGGGACAGACAGACAGACACACACACAGGGACAGGCAGACACACACACACACGCAGGGACAGACAGACACACACACAGGGACAGACAGACACACACGCAGGGACAGACACACACACACAGGGACAGACAGACACACACACACACAGGGACAGGCAGACAGACACACACACAGGAACAGACATACACAGCTAGGCCTCACCACATTCCAGCCAGGCTCCAGTTCTTACAGGAACACAGCTCTCTGCTCCTCCGGCATCTCCCCCACTGGTCACATGGGCCGATGACATCAGGAAGGTCCTTTAGCCCAGTAGGAAACTCCATCTACCCTGTTCTGAGTCCTGGGGCCGCCCATTCCAGCAGTGCACATGACGAAAATTGTCTGTATTGCTGGGGTAAGCTGCCCTAGAATTCAGAACAGCCAGTTTAATGAAGACCAGGACACATCTGCAGGAGTGAGCAGGCACAGTGGGCCCCCCCCCCCCCCCAGGAGCAGTGGGACTCAGCATACCCAGGTGTGTCGGGTGCTGACGCCAGCCTTGCGCTCAGTATATGATTTTTTACATTGTGGCCAGTGGCATGCATCGCGGGTAGGTAGTGAGGACCAAACAAACCCCACGACAACATATACATATCTCATGGATATATTGTCATTGAAGAAAGATATGTAAGTGTGGCTTTTTAGAAACCAGTACAATGTCCTAATAAAGAAAACATTTAAATGTACTAAATCAAATTAGTATAGACTTATTTTCACTGTTTAATACATATCTGCTTTATCTTCCAGGTTGGGCCAAAGTACAAAGGAGAACTGAGCCCTAGAGCTCCCATTAGCCCAGCATATAAGATTCCTGGCAGTTATGCTGGAGATAAATGGGGGAGTGAGACGACAGGATGGTCCAACAATCAGAAGGAGCGTAAGTTACACTTTAATGTATCTATCTTTCCTATTATACCTAGTCATATGGTTACTATAGTCTTTCGATTTGACATGATATCTTTGAGATAAATTCTAATACCCAGAGGCAGCAAGCCAAGGATAGAGGTACAATCTTCCTGCTTACTCTGAGCTGCCTTTATTGCTCTGCTGCCTCATGGTTTCTCTAAGGAGTTGGAAATGCCTGAAGATATTATACAGTTGATGTCTGGTGACCAAATAATGGAAATAAGTGCAAATGTATTTATTTGTTGTGTTCTGTGCATTATGTTCATTTGCTTTAGAAATTATAATTATTAAAGGGAAACCTGTGCAGGTCAAAATTAAATGAGTTCTATAAGCTGTCAGAAGCCATCAGTGCAGCTGCCTGACGGCTTCACTGTAAAACACTGAAAGGCTGTAGGACAGAAACTGTTGGAAATTGTTTATAAAAGATAAATTGAAAAAAAAAATGATTTTTAGCCTAAAGTTAGTAAAATGCATTTATGAAAAAATAAATTAAAAAAAACTGCTCCCGAGGATGTTCATAGCATTTAAAAACCCACCCAACTACTACATAGCTCAAATTACCCAAATTCAGAATTTTTTAATTTCTACTCACACACATTCTCTACAAAGAGTCCATGTACTGATTGCTAATGCATACCATGGACTCCTACGCTCTGCAACATAATGAAGAGGACTCCTAAGTGCTTCAGCGCACGGATCCTTTGCGGGCTTACTGCAGGAAAATCCAAGTGAGTGGAAAGATAAAAATTCCATATTCTGAATTTGGGTATTTTGAGCTTTCCTGCAGTAGTTTAGGGGGTTCATTGGTGACATGGTGAAGCTGAGCATCTGTGACCACCTCAGTCCAGTGGCCAGAAAAATGAGGAAAAGAACAAACACCTAGTGGTGCTATACAGATACATTTCATTGAATAACTTTGTGGCTATACTACATTTTTAATTACATGCAATTACAAAAGTATTCAGATCCAGGTCCTGTAATGTATAATATTCTTCTTGCGAGACCCCCTTTAAAATTGGGTGGTTGGACTTGCTGAAGTTTTGCACATCTTTATTACCTAGTCTTCTGCATTACCATTCAGTCAACTGCTAGTTTATATCAAAGGATAAAGTTGAAAACAGTGAAAAACGGGTCTTTTTATTCCTTCAGAGATAATTCACAATATGGATGAGTTGAATGACGAACTCCTCAAGAAGCTGACATCACAGCAGGCACCTAAAAGGAACTTTGCTGCACCAAAGGTTCAGCAAGTGCATGCACCATTAACCTTCCAGTCGGAGCCAGAAGAAGTCAAAGCCTGGCTCGAAGCAAAGGGCTTTAGTAAAGGGTAGGTGACAATAGGAACACTTAATACTCTGCGTATACAAACTGTAAGCAAGGGCTCAGGAACTGGTGGTATGAGGTAATCACTGTGAAAAAGGCAGGCCCTAATATATATTTAAAATTTAAGAGGTCCCACTCTTAACTCCTTCCTTTTAGCAAGAACTGAAAGCTGTGAGCAAGGAGTGGCATTCACTAACCAAGCTTACCTATGTATTACCCAGAGAGCCATTCATTTGAATGGGCAGCATGTAATACTACATATTACCTTTAGTGGCCGCCAGCGCTCCCTGGGAATAACTGCTCATGTCGGGGGTCTATGAAGCTGAACATTAGCTATCTTGCTGTACCTCTTAGGCTCTGCTCACGTCATTTGTATACATGTTAGAGGTACCAGCATATTCTGTACCTCTGATGAATCTATAGGCCCCCTAGCACCCAGTGTATGTCTTTGGCATAACCTGGGCCACTATGCATCATCATGCTTTTTTTTATATTTTATTTTTAACTGCATAGGCCTGTACGGGTCTGAGGGACACAGTAAAGAAGTATCCTGTTTAAATTCTTTATTTATTCAGAATTTTGCAAAGTTCAAAAAGCAACAATTTTCTTTACAATGCGAGAAAAAGTAAATCAATGTCATATACAGAAAATAAAATCGTTATACATAGCATTGAATGTCATGTCATGTATTGTAATGAAATTATACATAAAGAAAAGTTTTTATGAAAACAGTCAAACTCTTAATAATTTGTCGAACTTATGTCTTAACAATTTTCACATTGAAAGACAAGTAATCATATGGAAATTAAATTCTTAATTAATAGAACAATAAAATGATTACTAACTGATTATGTAACTATTCCACTACAGTTTTTCTAATAGTTCGGAGTAAGTAAATTCTGCCCCCGTCGCCTATTCTCTTTATTCTTTCTCTAGAACCATTACTCATTAAGATTAGATCCAACCCTCTGATTCAGGGTATTACAACAGCTAAAGAACAGCATAAAGTAGCGGCATATGCCGATGATACCTTATTTATGATAACTAACCCCTTGCATGGAATTCCCACGCTTCTGAAAGAACTAGAACAATTTACAGTTAGGTCCATAAATATTGGGACATCGACCCAATTCTAAAATTTTTGGCTCTATACACCACCACAATGGATTTGAAATGAAACGAACAAGATGTGCTTTACCTGCAGACTGTCAGCTTTAATTTGAGGGTATTTACATCCAAATCAGGTAAACGGTGTAGGAATTACAATAGTTTGCATATGTGCCTCCCACTTGTTATGGGGCCAAAAGTAATGGGACAGAATAATAATCATAAATCAAACTTTCACTTTTTAATACTTGGTTGCAAATCCTTTGCAGTCAATTACAGCCTGAAGTCTGGAACGCATAGACATCACCAGACGCTGGGATTCATCCCTGGGGATGCTCTGCCAGGCCTCTACTGAAACTGTCTTCAGTTCCTGCTTGTTCTTGGGGCATTTTCCCTTCAGTTTTGTCTTTAGCAAGTGAAATGCATGCTCAATCGGATTCAGGTCAGGTGATTGACTTGGCCATTGCATAACATTCCACTTCTTTCCCTTAAAAAAACTCTTTGGTTGCTTTTTCAGTATGCTTTGGGTCATTGTCCATCTGCACCGTGAAGCACCGTCCAATGAAGTCTGAAGCATTTGGCTGAATATAAGCTGATAATATTGCCCGAAACACTTCAGAATTCATCCTGCTGCTTTTGTCAGCAGTCACATCATCAATAAATACAAGAGAACCAGTTCCATTGGCAGCTATACATGCCCACGCCATGACACTACCACCACCATGCTTCACTGATGAGGTGGTATGCTTAGGATCATGAGCAGTTCCTTTCCTCCTCCATACTCTTCTCTTTCCATCACTCTGGTACAAGTTGATCTTGGTCTCATCTGTCCATAGGATGTTGTTCCAGAACTGTGAAGGCTTTTTTTAATGTCGCTTGGCAAACTCTAATCTGGCCTTCCTGTTTTTGAGGCTCACCAATGGTTTACATCTTGTGGTGAACCCTCTGTATTAACTCTGGTGAAGTCTTCTCTTGATTGTTGACTTTGACACACATACACCTACCTCCTGGAGAGTGTTCTTGATCTGGCCAACTGTTGTGAAGGGTGTTTTCTTCACCAGGGAAAAAATCCACCACAGTTGTTTTCCGTAGTCTTCCGTGTCTTTTGGTGTTGCTGAGCTCACCGGTGCGTTCCTTTTTTTTAAGAATGTTCCAAACAGTTGTTTCGGCCACTCCTAATGTTTTTCTATCTCTCTGATGTTTATTTTTATTTTTTTCAGCCTAATGATGGCTTGCTTCACTGATAGTGACAGCTCTTTGGATCTCATCTTGAGAGTTGACAGCAACAGATTCCAAATTTGAATAGCACACTTGAAATGAACTCTGGACCTTTAACCTGCTCATTGTAATTGGGATAATGAGGGAATAACACACACCTGGCCATGGAACAGCTGAGAAGCCAATTGTCCCATTACTTTTGGTCCCTTAACAAGTGGGAGGCACATATGCAAACTGTTGTAATTCCTACACCGTTCACCTGATATGGAGGTATATACCCTCAAATTAAAGCTGACAGTCTGCAGTTAAATCATATCTTGTTAGTTTTATTTCAAATCCATTGTGGTGGTGTATAGAGCCAAAAATGTTATAATTGTGTCAATGTCCCAATATTTATGGACCTGACTGTAGCTCCATCTCATATTTTAAAATTAACTTACATAAGTCTGAGGTGTATAATGTGACTATGCCCCAACCAGTTTGGCAGGAGATCATATCTACTACCCCCTTGAAACCAACGCTCACATCCTTTAAATACCTAGGTATCAATATAAGCAGAAACTTTTGGGAATTATATACCTTAAATTTTCTACCCCTTCTCACTAAGGTGGAATCAACTTTTAAAGATTGGGAGAAACTTTACATATCTTGGTTCGGGCGCAGTAAAGAAGTATTCTGTGTGGTATCCACTTTTTACAATACAAGCCTCTGGGCGACGTTCTGGAAATGTGCTCTCACCTAGATTTGGAGTTTGATTAGGCTGGATACAAGATATTACTTCTTTAATACTATGGATTTCTTCTACTACTGCGTCATGATCAATCAAGCCCAATATTCCTTCCTCCATGGACCTAAAATTGATCCATCAGGGATTACTTTTTATTCAGTGGATAGAATAGTACAACATGGGGAGTGTCAGATAAAGAGTAGAAGAACTAACGCTAGTGTGAACAGAGCCAAATGGACCATAATGGTCATGTTATAGGCATGTATCTATAATGGACACTATCTCTTCCTTACAGAACTTCCGCTCAGTTGGGCATATTAAATGGGGCACAACTTTTCTCTCTCAATAAGGAGGAGCTGAAGAAAGTTTGTGGAGAAGAGGGTGCAAGGGTATACAGCCAGCTGGCTGTACAGAAGTCTCAACTAGAGGTAAGTACAGTCTTCACTAAACCTTTATGTCTATTGTATTGTATGGTCAGCCAACTGCAATAGATGAGGCTGCACAATACCTCCAATGCCACATGTCCAGGTGCAACTGCTAGGACCCCCTGAACATTACATGGCATCCTTTTATTTGGCAGATGAACCATTAGGTCACTGAGGTCCCAGTTACCAAGTTAAAATGCAACCTCTGCACATCATATATAGTGTTGATCTGAATTTCAGGGAAAATTCAATTTGCCACAAAGCCGAATTTACTTGTGCTTTGAGGTAGCGAATTGATTTTCCCTGAAATACAGTAGTGTAAAAACCAAAAAAACTCATACTTACCTCATCCAATTGCTTGCGACAGACCGGCCGCTGCCATCTTGATTGAAGTTCTTGTGTAAAATCCTGTGTGCGGTAACTCATGATGTCACCGCATGGCTGACATGATGACGTCAACACGGGCCGCTCGAGATTTTGCGCTAGATCTTCAATCAAGATGGCGGCGGCCGGCCCGTCGCGAGCAAATGGATGAGGTAAGTATGATTTTTTATTTTTTTATTTTACATTCTGTTATTACTTTCAGAACGAGACATCTGAGGGGTACAATGACGGGGAGCTGCACAATCACAGCTCCCACTCATTGCACCTGCTACTTACAAAGAAATGCGCTTTTTTATAAAATTCGGCGAAGCAGCCAAATTGAATTTTTGAATACTTCGCTCATCTCTAATCATATACCCATAACCCATGAAAATGCACACAGTGATGTCACTGCACAGGAATATTGCTTGCCGTTATGTCACAGAACATGGATCATGCACACAGTGATATCACAGTACAAGCATTATAAATACAGAGATATCATAGTACAGAGATAATAAACATTGATAGGTCCGCACAGGAATAATAACGATAGTGATGTCAAAAGTGAAGTAACAGCATCAGAACAATAATCACAGAGATGATACACAGAGTGATGTCATCAAACCAGAATAACTAACATGAAATGTCACAGGACATGGATAAATACTCTGAGGTCACAATTATTGCACACAGTGGTGTCACTATTGTGCTCAATGAATAGAACAGGAATAATGTTACAGAACAAGGATAATAAATACAGTGATGATGTCACAGCTAATGTATAATGACCACAGTGATGTCACTATTGTATTCAGTGATGTCACAGAAGTAATGTTACAGAACGGGGATAATAAATACAGTGATGATGTCACAGCTAATGGCTAATGACCACAGTGATGTCACTATTGTATTCAGTGATGTCACAGAAGTAATGTTACAGAACGGGGATAATAAATACAGTGATGATGTCACAGCTAATGGCTAATGACCACAGTGATGTCACTATTGTATTCTGTGATGTCACAGGAGTAATGTTACAGAACAGGGATAATAAATATAGTGATGATGTCACAGCTAATGGCTAATGACCACAGTGATGTCACTATTGTATTCAGTGATGTCACAGAAGTAATGTTACAGAACGGGGATAATAAATACAGTGATGATGTCACAGCTAATGGCTAACTTCCACAGTGATGTCACTATTGTATTCCGTGATGTCACAGGAGTAATGTTACAGAACAGGGATAATAAATATAGTGATGATGTCACAGCTAATGGCTAATGACCGCAGTGATGTCACTATTGTATTCAGTGATGTCACAGGAGTAATGTTACAGAATAAATATAGTGATGATGTCACAGCAGGGTGATAATAAAGACAGCATTGTATTCCAAGGAAAATGAAGACGCGTCATGTAACAATAGAGAAGTAATGAACACAGTGATATTAGGGATCGTTCACTCAGTGGATTTTGTCACCGGAAATCTGCTGGTATCCGCCTTTTGCGCACCTGGCGGTCTAACACTGCGACCATGTAAAGGACGGACATGGGACAGAGGTGGTGCGCTTGCAGTTTGCCTCCATTCAATGGGACTGAATCACATATGGGTCGGTGATAATCAAAGTGAAGAACCGCGGCAGAAACCTGCAAAATCTGCAGTGTGAACATACGCTTATAGCGCAGGAATAATGAATGCAGTGATGTCACAACATATGGGTAATAAATACAAAGCTCTCAGTACAGAGATATGAACACTGCTATTCCTGTGTGTGGCAGATTGGCCCCTGGACCCTCAGGTTGTTGGGCCTAGACTGAACCATTAATCACTGCCTGTGTACGACGCTAAAAAGAAATAAATCTTTATTTGGAATATCAATATCAATTTGGAATATCAATAAAAAAGTGGGGGAACACCCAGTTATCAGGTCTGTATCCACATACAGTATGCTCTCCACACCTACCACCCTAGCAGATAAAAGGTATAATCTGGGAGTAGGTATGTAATAATCACATAAGCACTTAATGCCACATCGTAGGGTGTATCACCCAACATTCAGTAGCGACACAACCGCGGTGTGAAGCAGGGGTTCAACGTGGTCCCAGTCGATAAATTGCCGATTACAGAATTTGGCTGGACATGCCAATGGGTACATGGAAACCCAACCTAAAATAACAATTTTTATAATCCCGTTTCTGAACTTTTTTCTCTTGCAGAAAAGTCAAGGGGAATCAGAACTAGAGGAAATCATGAAACGACGTCAAGAAAAGAGTGAAACCACCAACTAGCAAAACATCTCCCCTTTCTGTTTCTCTGCCCACGTAGCCTTGTAAAGTCACTTGCTGCAGATATTCATGCCTCTGGCTGCAGAAGGTTTATGTCTTGACACCCACAACTTGCAAGGAACATAAGACATTGACCTCAGCAGGAAATATATACAAATGTATACAGATGTAGCAGGGTTAGCACTCAAACTCTTAACTCAAATTTCTTAAGTCATCGTGTTATCTTGAAAAAAAACTAAAAAAAACCATTGTAAAGCAATTGAAGGAGTTTGCTTAGTTTAGATAACACATCTCAGAAATCTCCGAAAGCATGAGTGTTAACTCTACTACAGTCGGTACATAGATGTGCAGCAAGTTTTATAAAGCCCTCTAGTGGGAAATGTGGTGTATTGCAGGGTTTTCACCACCAAATTCCATTGCCTTTGAGCACTTGTCAGTAGCAGAACCTGCTAGAGGATATCTGCATATATGTATAGATATATATAATATTCATATATTTATGTTTATATATCACATGGATTTATCTAATCTCTATACAATTTTCTTTCTTTTCTTATGAGGCCAGCTGTCCTGCTAGCAGTTAAAGGGTTAAATCAGGAGGAGAGCTATAAGTATTGCATGAAAGTATTATTTTTATATGTATGTACTTTTATTTTATACATTTTTTGCAAAGGTTTTAGAGTCAGGTTAAAGTCTCACCAAGGGTCTTTGCAAGGCATGTAGACAATTCTCTATTCCACTGGAAATGAGGGGCATTTCATTTAACGGATAAATACTGAATATCCCTTATTCTGCTCATTGTCTTGTATACAATGCACATAACACAATAAAATGTTGCTACAGAGGAGGATTCTGCTGAAAGTAAGCAGGGACCAATGATATCTACTAAAGGAATATCTCACTCTAGATAAATAATGCAATAAGAAATGTAATATTTGTATACAAAATATAAAAAAAATGTATTTTTTCTTAAACTATTTTTGAATAACTCCTCCTGAAGAGCAAATTTTGTAGCTAACAAACCAATGGAACTAATCTCATTATTTTGTTTCCATTAATCCATTCATTACAGTAATTAGGCTCTTAAGCTCCCTCTGGTGGTGACTGCAGGCAGTCAGAATGCAGTGGATTTAGATTTCTGTATTAGAAAAACTGAGCTTCAACTTCTGCAAAGACATATTTAAAAAAAACAGCAAAGAGTTTTAGACTTTTTATTTTAAAGGGGTATTCCCATCTCAGACAATGGGGGTATATCGCTAGGATATGCCCCATTGTCTAATAGGCGCTGGTCCCACCGCTGGGACCCGCACCTACAACGAGAACGAAGCGGGGAGCGCTGTGGCTGGAGGACCCCGGATTTCCCGGGGTCTGTCCACCGCCAAGCGCTGCTCCCATAGAAGTGAATGGGAGCGTACCGCGCATGAGCGGCCCATGCTCACATTCATTTCTATGGGGCAGCCCCATAGAAATGAATGGAGGGCGCCTGCGCATGCGCAGTGCGCCCTCCATTCATTTCCCGGCTCCGTTCTCATTGTAGGTGCGGGTCCCATCGGTGGGACCCGCAACTATCAGACAATGGGGGCATATCCTAGCGATATGCCCCATTGTCTGAGATGGGGAAAACCCCTTTAAAGTGTTTCCACTACAAATTGTCCACCATGAATCAACAGCAAAATCTGCATTGCAAAGGGTTAAATCCACTGTGAAAATGTACAGAAAGAATGAACATTCTGTGGATTTATCATCCGCAGCACATGTCAGTTTCCACGTGGATTTTATTTCCCCCTTAAGGCCTCATGCACACGACAGTTGTTTTTTGCATCAGCAAATTGTGCGTCCGCTAAAAAAAACGGATGCAGCATCCATTTTTATTTGGAGGATCAGTTTTTTTCCACAGATCCCTTGTAATAAATGCCTATCCTTGTCCGCAAATGTGAAAAAAGTAGGACATGCACAATTTTTTTTTGCTGACGGGAAACACGGACAACGGACTGCGGAACACAAACGGATTAACTATCAGCATTTTTTTGCTGACCCATTGAAATGAATGGGTCCCCATCCTATCCGCAAAAACAACTGTCGTGTGCATCAGGCCTTACAAGCAGGATTTATCGGTGAATTTTGGAGCAGGTGTCTGTGACAAAATTCTGCTGGTGGCCATGTTGTATACGCCTCTCATTGATTGCAATGGGAGGCAGCGCTGCAGTTCACGCAGCCAGTGGTTTAAGGCCGCTACCCCGCAGCCCTTCTTGGCGCACTGTCTGGACAGACACCGCTGGAAGCCTCAGCAGATGCCTCCTCGAGGTTTAGCTCCATTCCGTGTGGCTAAACCGTGAGCTGGTCCACGACATTCAAAGTGAAAAACCGCAGCAGCTTCTGCTGTAGAATGCGTCAAAATTTGCTGTGTGAACATACCCCAAAGGTAGACATTCACTATATTAGCCGGTGCAAGTCTTCCCGTCTGTCGGGTACTGCAGATACACCACATGAAATGACTACTCAACAGCAAACAAGTCCATGAGACCCCATAAACCTGCTGGACACGACCTGACCACTTGATATAAATTCTGATTCCTACATTTTGTGAAATGATAAATTTCGGACCTAGAATATGACACCTCATTATAACATCTCTACAGATATAACACTATAAAGACATCAGCTGCTTCATTATATATGACTTTAAGGGTCCATTCACACATCCGTAGAATGGGCCCGGATCCGTTTCGCAATTCTGCGGACCCATTCATTCTCAATGGGGACGGAAAGGATAAGGACAGCACACAGTGTGCTGTCCACATCCACATTTCCAGAGCGCAGCTCCCGAAAAAAATATTATATGTTCTATTCTTGTCTGCAATTGTGGCCAATAATGGGCAGTTCTATGGGGGTGCCGGCCCGGGTGTATTGCAAATCCGCAAGACACTACGGACGTGTGAATGGACCCTAACTGACCACTGAAAAGTAATATAATACAATCCTATTGCAACTGAAATAAATGCAGAGCAATGCTCCGACCAACACACTCTTACCCCTGCACGTTCTTGTATATGGGAAACAATGTGACCAGCTTTAAAGAAAAACAACACTGCCATGTTAGCATCCCGAGTTGTTATTGTGCATCCACTTGAGATGTAAGTTACGTGCAGATTTTGATGCGGATTTGCTACAGATGACACCTTGGGCACTGCAAAGGGTGAAATCCACCGCAGAATTTGGCATTCTGCAGAGTTCAAATCCATACCGCAGAAAAATTTATGCTGCAGATTTTGCAGCATGTGGATAAGGCTGCGCTCACATCCCGTTATTGTCCCAAGTTATGTTTAACGTATACTCAGAAGAAACACGTTAAGGGATCATGCACATGGATGACGTCAGTGTGCATTACGTATTTTGCGAAACGGAACAGCCTGGCTCCTAATAGAACAGTCCTAAGCTTGTCAGTAATGCGGACAATAATAGGACATGTTCTGTTTTTTTGCAGAACGGAAATACGACATGCGGAAACGGAATGCACACATAGTAAATCTGTTTTTTTTTGTGGACCCATTGAAATGAATGGTTCTGTATACAGTCTGCAAAGAAACAGAATGGACACAAAAAGAAAATACGTTTGTGTGCATGAGCCCTAAACGGATGCCATAAAGTGCCTCTCATCACCTAAATATATAAAAAAAAAAATGGATAATAACTTTTTTTTCTGGACTGATGGAAAAGCATTTCTACGCATTTGCATCCTTTTTTCCTAAAGCGTACATTAAATGTAGGACAAAAGCGGCATGTGAACAAACGAATTAGGCTACTTCACACTGCTCAAGGATCGTTAACGATCACCAAAATAATGCAAGCGGTAGCCCGTCAGAACGTCTTCGCATTATAGTGTAAAAAAATTCTAATGGAAGTACCTAGTGGGTGAACAGATGCTCAACCCAATCTGTGCTGCATTTACCCGGGGGCAACTGCCCTGTGATCTTTGCTACAGCAATCCCCAGAAAAAATGCATACAATGGAGGATGCCCGCAACGGACCACATGTAAGACAAATGTGCGGATGGGGCTAAAAGAAACAGAAAAATCACTGAAAATGGTGCACTACAATGGCAAATGCAATTGATAATATATGGCTAAACCCTCACGCTGATATTAAAATGAGACTTTCGCCAATATATTCTTATATCAAGAACATACCGGAGCCCGTGCACCTCGTCAAGACCTTCATGTGATGTGATTTTTATGTGAACAAAGCCTAAGATTTCTTTAAATGCTATGCTGGTAATGTAAGCTGCTGCCGATTTGGCAATTTCACAACGGCACATCCCGTGCAGGAATGTGATGCGATGGGCGCAAGTAGTATACATCACATGATGGATCCGGCAATACAGTGTAGTTTCCATTACAAGAGCAAGACATAATACCAATGTGAACAGTACCTAAGACAAAGTATGAACTTTTATATATTAAGTCAGGATTCTGAGATTTTTTCCTCCGCGTTTTTTCAACAAGGCCTCATGGCTTTTCTGTTACTCCAGCTGAAGGACACAGCTACTTAAATAAAGATACAAATATATACGGTATATATATATATAAAATAACTTTAGAAAATGTGAAAAAAAATAAGGGAAATTGTGTAAATAGTAGCTGAAGACCAACAGCTTTTTCCAAATTTTTCCCCAAAAATATTCCATGATATAAATGACTTAGAGCTGTATGATCAATGAATAGCCTCTCACTGATAATAAACACTATTTGCCTATAATGTGGATATTTTATGTGTGTGCGTGAGCGTGTATTCCAGGTATATCATGTATATGATATCATAAAGTTGTATATTGTCTGTCGGAGGGATTGGGTTTCATATAAATAATTCACTTTTTCCTGTTTGATGCTTTGGTTCTATTTAAATATCCACTTGCCTTCTCTCATTCCAATCTCCAGATTGATATTCCTTTGATAAAAATAAAAAAAAGTATGTTAAGATGTGACTAATTTAAAGATATTTCGAAACATTAAAGAACCAAGTTCCAAAATTTAAAGCATTTTGCAGCAATTTTTATTCAGCATTTGAGATATGTCTCAGGAACTGCATTACTATATGAAATGTGTATGTGTTTTCTGTCCTGCATGACAATGAATGTTAAATAAAAAATAAAATAAAAATTTTAATCTCTAAATCCCAGGGCAGACATGTGGGCTGTCCTGTGGGTGAAGGTGCACAGGTCTCTACCTGTTCTGTAATCAATGACTATAAGGCTGGCCATACACATCTGTAATCCTGGACATGTGTCCCAGACAACCATAGGTTTAAAGGGGTGTACCATCTCAACATTTATGGCTTATCAGTAGGATATGTTAAAAATGTCGGATAGCTGTGGGTCCCACATCTATCTCCAGAAAGTGGCCATCGAAGTGAAGGAGAGCACACCACATATGTGGAGCCACACTGCATTTACCACAGTTGGAGGTCTGAAAATAGCCTAGTGATGGCTCGCCTATTTCCCATAGAGGTGAATGTAGAGGTGGCTATGCTTGCACGCCTTGCTCCTCATTCACTGCTATGGGACTTGTTCAGATTGGAATTCTCATATTACTGAATGCAGAGGGTGCCATGCATATGTGGTGTGCCCTCCATCACTTTGGAGCCCTACTCTGGTGATGGGATCCACCTCTGAGACCTGCACTTATCTGATATTTGTGGCACATCCTAGAGATACACCATGAATGTTGGGACACCCCTCTACCGATCCAAATTCCCTGCATCATAGAGCCTTATGATGCAGTGAGTTCAGTTCATCAAACCCATGGTCAGGCTGAGACACACGTCCGGAATATGGACTCCAGAATTCAAACATGACAATGAGGTCCTAGGAGAAACTCTGTTCATATGCCCTGTTAGAATGTATTCAGACACAGAAGATTTCATGTGAATGGAGCCTGCAGAAATCCACACACATACTGCAGAGGCAACCCCGTGCAAATATATGGAACTAATTGTCAATCACAGATTTCACCAAATCTGCTGTGTTAAATATATATATATATATATATATATATATATATATATATAGATATATATACAGTGAGGAACAGAAGTATTTGAACACCCTGCAATTTTGCAAGTTCTCCCACTTAGAAATCATGGAGGGGTCTGAAATTCACATTGTAGGTGCATTCATACAGAATAAAAAAATAATAAACATTTAGGAAATAACATTGTATGATCTTTAAAGAATTTATTTGTCTTGCACTGCTGAACATAATGAGAAAATCAGTGTTAATATTTGGTACAGAAGCTTTTGTTTGCAATTACAGAGGTCAAATGTTTCCTGTAGTTCTTGACCAGGTTTGCACACACTGCAGCAGGGATTTTGGCCCTACTCCTCCACACAGATCTCCTCTAGATCTGTCAGGTTTCGGGGCTGTCGCTGAGCAACACAGAGTTTCAGCTCCCTCCAAAGATGTTCTATTGGATTTAGGTCTGGAGACTGGCTAGGCCACTCCAGAACCTTGATATGCTTCTTACAGAGCCACTCCTTGGTTATCCTGGCTGTGTGCTTCGGGTCGTTGTCATGTTGGAAGACCCAGCCACGACCCATCTTCAATGCTCTGACTGAGGGAAGGAGGTTGTTGCTCAAAATGTCACAATAAATGGCCCCATTTATCCTATCCTTAATACAGTGTAGTCGTCCTGTCCCCTTCGCAGAAAAGCACCCCCAAAGCATGACGTTACCACCCCCATGCTTCACAGTAGGGATGGTGTTCTTGGGATACAATTCATCCTTCTTTTTCCTCCAAACACGACGAGTGAAGTTTAGACCAAAAAGTTCTACTTTGGTCTCATCTGATCACATGACTTTCTCCCATGCCTCCTCTGGATCATCCAGATGGCCATTGGCAAACTTCAGACGGGCCTGGACATGTGATGACTTGAGCAGGGGAACCTTCTGTGCAATGCATGATTTGAAACCATGACGGCGTAGTGTTCTACTGACAGTGACCTTTGAAACTGTGGTCCCCGCTCTCTTCATGTCATTCACCAGCTCCTCCCTTGTAGTTCTGGGCTGATTCCTCACCTTTCTTATCATCAGTGATACCCCACGAGGTGAGATCTTGGATGGAGCCCCAGTCAGAGTGAGACTGACAGTCTCCTTTAGCCTCTTCCATTTTCTAACAACTGCTCCAACAGTTGATCTATTTTCACCAAGCTGCTTGGCAATTGCCCCGTAGCCCTTTCCAGCCTTGTGGAGGTTCACAATTTTGTCTCTGGTGTCTTTTGACAGCTCTTTGGTCTTGCCCATGGTAGTAGTTGGCGTCTGACTGACTGTGGGGTGGACAGGTGTCTTTAAAGAGCTCAGACAGGTGCTACTAAGTTAGATTAATGAGTGGAGTAGAGGTGGACTATTTAAAGGCACAGTAACAGGTCTTTGAGAGCCAGAATTCTTGCTGTTTCTCAGGTGTTCAAATACTTATATTCAGCAGTGCAAGACAAATAAATTCTTTAAAAATCATACAATGTGATTTCCAGATTTTTTTAATTTTTATTCTGTCTCTCAGAGTGGGAATGCACCTACAATGTGAATTTCAGACCCCTCTCCAAGTGGGAGAACTTGTAAAATCGCAGGGTGTTCAAATACTTCTGTTCCTCACTGTATATATATATATATATATATATATATATATATATATATATATATAATATTATACATAGAGTATAAGGAGATCATAGAGGAGTTTCCCCCAACTTAAGACTTGCCTCTATTAGCCAGAACTGGAGCTCACTGCAAACACTGGGGGTCTTTTATTAAACAGAAATACGCCTAAATTCCATGTATTTCTGGTGCAGATTATGGCGCAAAGGTTCTTTGAGCCGCAATCTGCAACTTCTCACTCCAGGTCTAAAAAAAGTGGGAGTGGCATGGGTGGGGGAAGGGGCCAGGTCGGCAGGCCCGTCTCATTCATCATTTTCTACACCTGTTTTAGGTAGAAAATGGTCTAAATGTAAGACAGCAAGGAAGCTATCTTACAATTTGAAGTGGCAGAGGATCTGCCTAAGTTATGTAGAGGCCGGCGCCTTTTCATAACTTCAGCAGATCCACAGCCAGGTATAGGGCTGTTTAAGAGCAGTGTCTAAAACGCTGGCCTTAATAAATGACCCCCACTGTTTCTTCATGTAACTTTGCAACCTTATATTACACCAATGGCATCTATTTAAGGTTCAGTTTGGACCTCGTTTATGCACTATATCCAGCATATACGCCAGATATTAAGGCCCAGTTGCATAAATCACCTATTTACTCCCATTATACTGCAAGGTATTTGTTTGTCTTGAGATCCCTATTATGGAAAAGGATAATCAATTAAGCTTTTCAGTAAATTGATAACATTATGCTAATGCTTACCAAAAATTTACAAAAAATAACTCTTTTGACGTATGTCGGACACATTGAAGGCTATGGATATGTTTACCATGGTAGGAATCTAGCCAGATAATACATTTTCCCTGATGCATAGTTGTACTATACTGGAACTTCTGATGTGCAGCAGTGAATTTCCAATCTATGATTTCTACCTCTGGATACACCCTGGTATAGCAAATACATCGCTGCACAAAGCATGTAGAAACAGGTTATCTGGAGGATCTGCGTTGGCAAGCTGTGAGACTGGCTGCCTTCTCCTCAGCACTCCTTCTGCCTGGCATTCAGGACGCTGTCAGTCATCCATGGTAAACAAATGGTATGCCGTGTCATGCTGAGACCTTCTCCGGTTTCTTATTCCTATGTTGTAACAATATACTGTAATTATTCCATTATATACCACGTGTACAATGTAAAGTGCAACAATAAACTTATAAAATGGCACATTTGTACAGTGTCTAAAAGTTATTTAGCACAGAGGTTCTCCACCTTTTCACACCAAGTACCCCCTAGTGATAAGCTCAAACCAAGTATCCTCAAGAAAGCGAACTGTGATAAATGTTAACAAAATAAGGCTATCCTCACACCGTGTTCATAGGCTGTGTTCTGAGCCTCTGTCTGCAGTTTATTCAGATTTGACAGAAAGAATAGCGCAGCATGCAGCACTAATCATGCTGTCAAAATAACAGACACCACATTAGGACCTATGATGGATTTTTTTTTTTATTACATTCCACCCTATCAAACATACAGGAGAATACAGCAGCACATACCTCTTACATCCAGTGATGTCTCCTCTAATGTTCTCTTTCCTTATCTTCTCCATTCACACCATGGACTGCCATAATAACTTATTTCAGCCATGTCTTGTCTCTGCAGAGTTTTTCACACAGGCATCTTAGGTTTCTACTTTTTCATCATCCTCTCCACCTTCTGAACATCAACCACCACTCCATTCAAACGAGAGATAGGAATTTCTGGTTCCGGGGTTGGACCTCCACTGATCAGACACTTATTGAGAATTGGTGATTGTAACGGCACCGTTTCCGCAGACAAGGGGTTAAAATCCGTTTAGGCGATATGCCCCTTTCCGAGAGACAGGCACAGCTACTGCAGAACACCAACCTCCCGAACTGGATACAAAATAGCACTCCAAACTGGAACCTCACAAGTAGCTGTCAGTCAGACGAACAGGAAAAGCGTATCCGTCAGCTTACACTCCTGGCAATCAGTCTCCAACAGCATACAGGGAATCCCCCAATAACGAGACAAGGCTCCGTGTTGAGGGTCAAGCAGTGATCTGAAGTGCTGGCACACCCAGCCTGGTTTTTATTACAGTTTGTTGCAGATACAGGACAGACACAACATATCCCCACAATGCATCATGGTTTCCTCCCCTCTGTCCCGGAGACGACCGAACACAATCCAATTATCTCTCAGGACAAAGGGGAGATCACCAATACACATGTGGAGACAACAGGACAGGAATCACCACCCAAACACACAATGGCACACCCCCACAGCAAACACAGACATTTAACATATCCCCAGATAGCTCAAGTCTGAGTGCATATCATTAGGTGAATGGCACTCAGAATACACAAATACAATACTATTAGCTATCTGGGTGCCCTCACATAACATACAATGTAACCGAACGCATAATAACATAAAATACAATTCTACAGACAGATTTAAGCTGTGCGGCCGGTCTGTCTTCTCCTTTACAGTTACTATGGGCCATAATCCTGAGGCAAGAGGCTTTTAAACAGTCCTCTCCAAAACCCAGTGGCGAGGTTGGTTTCGCCACACATCTCCCCCCCCCAGGGAAGACTAACCAGATACCTGACCTCACGCCGGTCGGTACCTGAGTTAGTCTGGCAGCCCACCCACAACCCAATACTGGACCTGCTGAATTTCTTAGCCTGTCTCTGTCCAGTAAGTCCACCAAGGTGATGTTGGAAGCTGGTACTCCCGGTCTCTGTGTTGCTCCCTGGTTTGGAGTGGAGGTTGCTTTGTGGGCAGGGATCAGCGGTACTCAGCCCTGGTGCCAGCGCTACCACGGAAGAAGCCTGGTTGGAGCCTGGTTGTTGGAGGGGGAGACCGACTGTCTCTACCCCCTGTGCTGTAAGTGCAGAGACCACGGTCCCATCTGCACTGTTGTGGGGCTTACTGTCTCCCCCTGGTGCGTTAAGCTGCCGCTGGGGAGAGGGGGTAACGAGCTCCTCTCCCATACATACTTCCAGCCGCTGGGGAGTGCGACCGACCGCATCCGCTCCCAATACAGTGTCCTGCTGCTGGGGAAAGGAGACTGGGCTCTCTATTCCCTGTAGGACACTCTGCCGCTGGGGGACAGGACCGACTGTCTCTGCCCCCTGTAACTCCGCCTGCCGCTGGGGAATGGAGACTCGGCTCCCAATTCCCAAAAAATCATGCTGCTGCTGGGGGGCAGGAACAACTACCTCTGCCCCCTGTAACTCAGCCTGCCGCTGGGGAGGGAGGCCGCTGCTCTCCCCTCCCTGCACTTCACACTGCCTTCCCGGCACATCACTCTGCTGCTGGGGGGCAGGAACAACTACCTCTGCCCCCTGTAACTCAGCCTGCCGCTGGGGAGGGAGGCCGCTGCTCTCCTCTCCCTGCACTTCACACTGCCGCTGGGGAATGGAGACTAGGCTCCCACTGTCCCGCAACCGTAACCTCCGATGGAGGTCCACCCAACGTGGCAGCTGACCGTCACCTTCTGCCCGGTATAGTAGGGTCGTAGACACTAGATTCCTCACGAACTTCACGTATTTCTCACCTGGATTGGGTCCGAAGAAGTTCAGCCGCAACCACATCATACGGTCAAATTCCTCCACAGAGTATCTGTACTCCACTGCTGGTTCCATCCTGGTGCTTTTAGGGTCACTGTACTGAGACATGCGTTGCCCTTAAATTGTAGAATCCACAGAAATGGTGTCTCCTGTAGCTGTCCTTCTGGCTGTAGGAACGATCCCGCTGCTTGCCACCAATGTAACGGCACCGTTTCCGCAGACAAGGGGTTAAAATCCGTTTAGGCGATATGCCCCTTTCCGAGAGACAGGCACAGCTACTGCAGAACACCAACCTCCCGAACTGGATACAAAATAGCACTCCAAACTGGAACCTCACAAGTAGCTGTCAGTCAGACGAACAGGAAAAGCGTATCCGTCAGCTTACACTCCTGGCAATCAGTCTCCAACAGCATACAGGGAATCCCCCAATAACGAGACAAGGCTCCGTGTTGAGGGTCAAGCAGTGATCTGAAGTGCTGGCACACCCAGCCTGGTTTTTATTACAGTTTGTTGCAGATACAGAACAGACACAACATATCCCCACAATGCATCATGGTTTCCTCCCCTCTGTCCCGGAGACGACCGAACACAATCCAATTATCTCTCAGGACAAAGGGGAGATCACCAATACACATGTGGAGACAACAGGACAGGAATCACCACCCAAACACACAATGGCACACCCCCACAGCAACCACAGACATTTAACATATCCCCAGATAGCTCAAGTCTGAGTGCATATCATTAGGTGAATGGCACTCAGAATACACAAATACAATACTATTAGCTATCTGGGTGCCCTCACATAACATACAATGTAACCGAACGCATAATAACATAAAATACAATTCTACAGACAGATTTAAGCTGTGCGGCCGGTCTGTCTTCTCCTTTACAGTTACTATGGGCCATAATCCTGAGGCAAGAGGCTTTTAAACAGTCCTCTCCAAAACCCAGTGGCGAGGTTGGTTTCGCCACAGTGATAATTTGTCATTCCAAGATAACCCATTTAAGTATCTTATATGTAAATAAAAAGGACATCTATAATGTCAAATTACATACAACTATCATGGCCACTGTAAGATAAATGTTGCATCTGAAGTAGTTTCCATTATATAGCCAGTTTTCTGAGTCCAAGCAGACAAATAGTCAGGAGTCTGGTTGCTTATCAAGAGATTTTTAAGACCAAAAAATGTCTTCACAATGAATGAGGTCTTTCCTTCTAAATACATAATATATAATTAGAGACAAAATGAAGTACTATCTAATAAGCAAGTGACCGGGACGGTCCCAATAACACCAAGTCCTTTGCTCTCCTGAGCAATCCCTGCCCCGCGCCTCTTCTTTTGTCTTAATTAATGGCTGACATTTTGCTAATCAAAGTCACTCATCTTTTTAAGGGCTCATGAACACGGCCATTCCCCGGGGTCCGCAATATACGGGCACCGGCTGTTTATGCACCGCATTACTTGAATGGGTCCGCAATCCGGAAGGTGCGAATGGAACATGTTCTATTTTTTTCAGTACAGAAGTTGAATGGGTCTCCATCCGCCTGTGGCAGCCACGCGGATAATGCCTATGCATTGGGGACCGCAAATGACGTGGGCATGAGCCATAAATCTTGTGATCACGGGATGGCGCATGCACAGTACCTTCTAGCCTGTGGGCATCAGCTTTAGTGATATTGGTACATGTACAGTACGTAACTGGACCAATGTCCACCAGCTGAATGAGCCAAGAGTAATCAAACCGAGTTTGAAGAAGGTGAAGCCAATCCGGAGAGATGTCGGTAATGCCTTAGTGTTAGAGGTGTTAAGTTTGTATCCCGAAAGTTTACTGTAATGGTCCAGGACTGCATGAAGGTTAGGAAAAGAAAGGAAATGATTTGTTAGACAAAGGAACACATCGTCTGCAAAGAGCGAAATGGAGAATGATTTATCTCTAATGGGGTTCCTTGGATGTCTGGACTGTTACGTATAAGGGCAGCCAGAGGTTCAATGTTATGCACATAAAGAAGGGGAAAAGGGGGCACCCCTGGTGAGTCCCATTATAGATCGAGAGGAAAGTGGGCATGTGGTAGTCTTACCGTCACTCTTGGGGAGGAGTAGAGGTCCCTCACAGCAGCTACGAAGGAGCCTTTAAAGCCAAAATGATGCAGAGTATGGAACATAAATTCCCAGTTCAAGCGATCAAAAGCCTTTGGCTTAGTAACAGGGCCTCGACCCCTCCCCTATCAGCTGCGTCTAACAGGCCAAAGACCTTTCTAGTGTTGTCCTCTGCTTTGCGGAAACAAACAAATCCAACCTGATCTTTGTGGATTAAATGATGGAGCCAAACGGTAAGGCAATACGCTAACAGTTTTGTGAATATCTTCAAGTCTGTGTTTAACAGGCTAATGGGGGGATAACTAGAGCAGTCTGCAGGATCCTTGCTGGATTTAGGGATAACAGTTACAGTAAAGTACGAACGCAACATGGAGTCAGGGATTTTATCGTTTGAAAGAAATCTCGACCATATGGGGGATCAATAAATCCCCAAATGTTTTAAAGTATTTATATGACAGCCCATCGGGAACAGGTGCTTTACCGCCAGGTAAGAGATGGTATCCCTGACTAGTGTTGATCACGAATATTCATATTTCAAATTTTTATCGCGAATATAGGTACTTTGAAAATTCGCAAATATTCCAAATATAGTTATATATATTCCTAATTTCAAATATTCGAAAAAAAATTCCCTTTTTCTTTATTTTTTTTAATCAGTACACAGGATTCCTCCCTGCCTCTAGCTTGTGGGCCAATAAGAAGGCTGCAATATACTTGACTTTAGGAGTAGTAGTGTTTGCGAATTTTGCTCTATATTTGTTTTTTCTTCGAATATATGTTTTAGAATATTACGAATATTCGAAAAAACAAAGTTATAGCAATATAGCGAATATTCGAAAAAAACGAATATAGAGCAATTTAGCTAATATAGTGCTATAATCTTCTTTGTCTAATAGTCATAATTTTTTTCTCATCTGAAGTTCAGATTGGAAAAAAATTACAACTATAAAAAAAATAAAAGAAAATAAAGGAGAGAAAGGGGGGCGTGGCCGGATGCCGGGAGCAGAGGACGCATAGTGCCTGAGCTCAGTCTGTGGAGCCCCGTTTAGCGGGACAAAGCGTCTCACACATAAGCGGTAATCTTTATACTTACCTGCCTCAGCCCACGATCTTGCAGCACTGCCGATGATGACGAGAGGGAGAAAGAAGGGAGCACAGCCTCAAAAAATTACGGCATTCTTCCATCCAGCCGCCGGCTCTTCTCAAAATGGCGCCGATTCCCGCCACACAGAAAGAGAGCTCAGTACCGCTGCAGACACTTGCGATCAGCGTTCATCTGGATCATCCTCTTCAGCAGGCTCCAGCCCTTCTTCAGCACAGGAACCTAAAAAACAAAAGAGGGTGAGTGAACAGCAATTTTATAATCCTCCCCTTGATACTTACTCTACATCACCAGGCAAAGACACTGGTATAACAGTAGCTACAATGCAGGGCATGCTTGCAGACTTGAAAAGATCTATTCATGGTGATTTTAAAGAGACAATATCTATTATCCATGCAGATATAGTGGCTATAGGAGAAAGAACTGCACATTTAGAAGAAAAAATGGAGGAATTTGTTGCTGCACATAATTCTCTGGTAGATAATCACAATGGGATTGAGGATGACGTAGCAGCTATTAAACTTAAATTGCTGATCTAGAGGATCGCTCCAGGAGAAATAATATCAGATTCAGAAGCATTCCTGAAAGCGTTCTGGACTCTCAGCTACAAGAATTTATCTCAGACCTTATCGTGTCATATCTACCAGATACCCCTGGATCAGAGTTAATCATTGACAGGGTGCATCAGGTTCCAAAACCTAAAGCTCTACCAGCATCTATTCCCAGGGACGTCCTCGCCAGGATTCATTTTTACCATCTAAAAGATTCCCTGATGAGAGAAGCTCAAAAAAAGAGGAAAGATATTCCTAAAAAGATTCTGCAATGTCCTCCTATTTACCAACCTATCTCCAGCGACATTAAGCAGGAGGCGTGATTTTCAAATCTACACCAAAGCGCTAAGGGATAACAATATCCCCTACAAATGGGGCTTCCCTGTCAAGTTGATTGTGAGATATCAAAACTCATCAACTGTTCTAGTTTCTCCTCAGGAAGCGTCAGAAAATTTTCCAAATGGAACATCATTGTGCCACCAGAGGGCGCCAAAGACAAAGACAAAGCAATGAACTCTCCTACCAATAGGTCCTCTTCTGATAGAAAACAGCTCAACCTAACACCAGAGTGGACCAAAGTAGGAAGAAATCCTCTGTGACCTCCATTCTGGACAGTAACTATAGTTTCTTAAACTTTCTACCTTGTCATACAATTCTTACGGGGTTCCACACCCTGCTGCTCTACCTCTCAGAACACATATTTCATCTAAGTGTTCATATGCCCTAATCCACTGTTTCCTTTACGCATCTCATACTAAGTGATAGACATCACAGTTTTGTGGTCATTGTTAGACCTTTATTAGGTTATTATTATTTACTTTATTTTTTGTGTATTAATCTACTGTTTTATAAGGTTACACACATGGAATATACCTCTATTTCCTCAAATACTTGAAAACAAAGGTACAAATTCACGGTTCCCACAATTACTACACGGTAAAATTTGGGTGCTTTATTCATCTATGCATGTATTTTTATATATGTTACTTAGGTTAGAAACACTAGCATGTTGCTCTGAAGCTTTAAGATGGTCAGTAAAGGTATAAAGATCTTCTCAGCAAATGTTAAGGGTCTCAATAGCCCTTTAAAACGGTCCACATGCTGGAATGAGGTGAGAAGACAGAGAGCTAACATTATCTGCATTCAAGAGTCTCACCTTAATGAGGAGGACTCCTACAGATTTTGTCACCCCTCCTTTCCGCACATTTTCTTTTCGCCAGCTACTAAGAAAAGAAAGGGTGTGATTATAGGCTTTAAGAACACTATTGCCTTTCAATGTCATAATATAGTGTCAGATAAGGAGGGTAGATATATTATCATTATTTGCGACATAAACAATTCTAGGTACACAATAGTGAACCTTTATGCTCCCAACTCCGACCAGATAAATTTCATCAAACGTACTATTAAATTGGCTCAGGACTCCAAACAGGGATCCTTATTGATCTGGGGCGACTTTAATATGTGTCCTGATTCCTCAATTGATAAGCTTCCATCTCCCCCCCCCCCCCTTCTCTTAAAAACTCGCTCCTTCAAGATTTTTTATTTCAGCAAGGGCTCCATTGGAGGGTCCATCATGCCAATGAAAAAGATTTCACCTTTTTCTCACATCCACACAATACATACTCTAGAATTGATCTTTTTATTTCAGATAAGTGGCTTCTCCAAAAAGTGCTTGATGTATCTATCTCCAATCATCATGCGTTTATAAATCTCACGTTAGATGACATGTATAATAATAGAGTATACTCTCCGTGCTTCAAAATTCCTCTAGACGTACGGATGTAGAAAACTCTTTAAAATAATATTTTAAGACTAATGACAATAATCTGGTATCAGATACCACACTATGGAGTGCGCATAAGGCATTTATTAGAGGTGTACTGCTAAAACATGCGGCAATTCAGAAAAAAAATAGAAGGAAAACCCTGGATACATTACTAGCTGATATTAAAACCCTAGAGGAATCTGCTAAGTCTTCTGTGGAACCAAAAATTTTCAGCAAATTGAAAACAGCCAGGCACCACCTCTACCTTCATCTTCATGAAAAACACGAGTTCCATCTATGTAAAATTAAATCAGATTACTACTCACAAGGTAACAAAGCCTCAGAAATTTTAGCAAACAGAGTTAAAAAAAGAGAAGTCAAGACAAGAATCCCCTTTCTTTATGATACTCAAGGCAAAAACTATTTAATCCCAAACATATAGCAGAGGAATTTGCCAATTATTACGCAAATCTGTATAATCTAGAAAAATCAACTGACACTGTTCAACCTACTACTGAGCACATCAATGATTTACTTAGTGGTATCTCCCTCCCATCCCTAACTCCAACCCAATCTCAAAACCCTTAACTCTAATATCACGCATTCGGAAATTTCCGAAGCCATCCATTCCCTCAAAAATAATAAATCCCCTGGTCCAGATGGACTTACAAATGAATATTACAAGAATATTTCACACATTTTAAATCCCTTCCTGAACAGAACCTTTAGCTTAATAGCAGCGCAAAACTCAATCCCAAAAGATATGCTAAATGCATTGATCATTACCCTTCCAAAACCCGGTAAACCTGCAGATAAACCGGCTAACTTCAGACCCATATCTCTTTTAAATTCTGATATAAAGATATTTGCTAAAATACTAGCAAAAAGGCTATCTAGCATTCTACCTTCTTTAATTTCCAATGACCAAATTGGTTTTGTTCCCAACAGACAATCATCCGATGCTACTAGAAGGTTTATAGATCTAATAGACGTGGCATATGCCACCCGAACGCCTTCTCTGCTCCTTTCCTTGGACGCGGAGAAGGCGTTCGATAGAATACACTGGGAATACATTAAGGCAACCTTAAAAAGTTTGGATTTGGGAACTTCTTCCTTTCTGCAGTTATGTCCTTATACTCTAATCCAAGTGCCTTTATATACTCGTCTAGCTTTTTGTCTGCTCCGTTCAATATCAAGAACGGAACCAGACAAGTATGCCCTATGTCACCCTTGATATTTGCTCTTGCAATGGAACCCTTTGCGGAACATATTAGATCCTCCCCGCTTATTAAGGGGATAACAGTGGGAAACACAGATCACCGTATAGGTCTTTTTGCAGATGATGTTTTAATTATAACTTCAAATCCAACTACTGCACTATCTGCTATTAATAACTATTCAAAGTTAACTTTTGGCCTTTATATAATAAAATTAGTGACTCTTTAATTAACCTAAGGATGGACTATTCTCTCATGGTTAGGAAGAATAGCTGCACTTAAAATGGTAATTCTTCCCAAAATTATTTACATGTTCCGTAATACTCCAATTTCCATTCCCACTAGTTATGTAACCAAGCTACAATCTTTAATTAACCATCACATTTGGGGGAAATTTAAACCCAGAGTGAAAGCGCTTATTCTTAGCAAATCACTCATAACAGGAGGTCTCAATGTCCCTTCTATATTATGCCTCTTCTATACTCGACCAATTGAGATATTTGATTAAAAATGACATCTCAAAAAAATGGGTGGCATTGGAAAAAACTTTAATGGGACCCTATGACATACATTTATGTCTTTCCGCTACAGCGGTCTTTGGTATCAAAAATAACTCTTCATTATCAACGTTGAAAGCAATACATAACACCTTGTACTCCATTACTAGAACAGAAAAGCTAATTGCCACATCAATATTTTCAGTGCCTCTGGAAATCTGTGAATTAGCTATCCCAGACTTAAGGATAAATAATTGGGTGGCCTCAGGTATTACTGATATTAAACAACTGTGGAAGGATGGTATCTTTGTTGAATTTGCTCAATTACACAGAGACTTTAATATTCCCAACTCAGATTTTTACAAGTATCTAAGGATAAGACACTTATTGCAATCCCCAAGAGTTTTTAACTTTAATTCTCATAACCATACACTGCTAGACTGGATACATATGTCCCATATCCTGGACAAAGGAATCACTAAAGGCTATCAACTCTTGAAAGAGTCACGTATTAACCCTTTGCAACATACTTTGGATCTTTGGAATACTGAGTTGGGTTCTGTCCTCACAGATTCAGACTGGAATGAAGCCTTTACCTCTGTATCTAAATTGTCTAGATGCTCTGACCACTTAGAGGGGGCAAGGAAAATACTATATAGATGGTATAGAACCCCTATTTACTTAAATAAGATTTTCCCTGAGATTTCCCAAGAGTGTTGGAGATGCGGCCAAGCTCCTGGTTCATATTTACATTTGTGGTGGGAATGCCCTACAGTTAGAAGCTTATGGGATTCAATATTTAAGTTAATCTCATCTTTAGCTTGTTATTATATTAAACCTTCATCTAAGATGGCTCTTCTGTCTATTGGACTTATAGATCTTCCTTACCACTTCAGGTCTATAGCTAGCCACTTAATATTTGCCACCCGGCTAAAAATCGCTGCTTGCTGGAAATCTGGGAGCCTACCTAATATTAACAGAATTTTTAGAACTCTGGATAACAGCTGCTTATATGAAGGTTTATGGGCATCTTCTAGGAATTCGAAGTCTTCATTCCTAAAAAACTGGGATGTGTGGCTTAATCATAATAGTTGTAAACTACCTCCTAATGCATCCTTTAGATTATAAGTCTGTTCTCATTGCTAAATATCTCTGCACTCTGATACGTACCGCAGTTTATTTGTACCTGTTATGCTTTATTCCTTTAATGGTATAATATTATCTATCCTGTGATGTGCAATAACTTCTAACCTTAGAAGCTTCACAATTACCTTAATTCTCACTTGTACATGTGATTGCCATTCATTCTTGCTGTAACCTACTTTTTATGAAAACTTTTCAAAACAAATTATTGTTAAAAAAAAAAGATTATTGCACAATATTAGCTAAATTGCTCTATATTCGTTTTTTTCGAATATTCGCTATATTGCTATTGTAGGGGATCGCCTCTTATTTGGGGGTCATTCTCACAGATACGCCTTTAGGACACCAGGTTTCAGGTCCAAACAGTGTATTTATTGTTCAACACCAGCAACAATAAAATGACAAAATAATAAACACTCGCCCGTCCAGGCTCTAACTAAACATGAAGTTTCCTGACTCACCTAGGTCCCAGTTCACACCCTGTGAACTCATGCGGCTTTGTCAGCCAATGTCCCACAGCCTCCTGGCTGTACAGAGCACAGTACGCCCACTGTCTCCAGTTCAGTATTTCTTGTGGGGGATTGGGGCTCAGTAGTCTGCCTGACTATGGCCTTGCGACCCTCCCAGGCGTCGCTGCGTCCCCCAACTCCAAGCTATCGCCCGGCTTTTGTGGTCCCTCAGCCTTGCCCAGCTGAGACCACACAGACAGAGCCTCCAGGCCTCTGTCCACAGGTACCACACTCCCCCCTTTTTGACACTCTGGGAGGTGCTTTGTGCCAGGCTGATTACCTCCAGCTTCTCTCACCTGTGGTGGAACAGGGGTGTGGACCGAACTATTCACCCCTTCCTTGCCTCTAACCTGAGTGAGACCTGTCACTGTCTCACACTATATATTCTTGTTTTAGAATATTACGAATATTCTATAATCTTCTTTGTCTAATAGTTGTAAGTTGAAAAATTCGCAATAAAAAATTCAAATCCAAAAATTCTAATTACGAAAATTCGCATATTGCACAATCATTACCTTGCCGATTTTTCGAGTAAAAAAATCGTTGAATATAACGAATATTTGAATTTGCAAATATTCTACAAAATATTCACAAAATATTGCGAATTCAAATATGACCCCTGCCGCTCATCACTAGTAGTCATATAAAAGATTACACCTTCACTGGTTACTAGAGACTAGAAAACCTCAAAGCTCAGGCAAGAGGGTGGATCCAAAGCCCAGCTAAATTGGGAGGCTGATCAGCTCCTTAATCATCAGCTGGACAGGGAGCAAAAGGGAAGGATTAACTCTAGCAGTGCTGAAAGGAAGTTCCCAGAGTGCTAGACCCAGGCATGGGATTCAGCCGGTTCGCTCCGGTTCTCCAGATCCGGTTGTTAAAATTACAGCCGGATCGGAGAACTGTGTTGCTGGCTGAATCCCGATCCGGAGCTTGGCAGCGGCAGCAGCAGGTCATGGGGAGATGCAGCAGAGCAAGGGAGAGGCGTCTCCCTTTCCTGCTCCTCTGATAGGCTGTAGGCACTAGGCTTGCAGCCAATCAGAGGCAGGCGGAGTAATGACATCATCGCGTCCGCCTGAGCCAAGATTTGTACTAAGCGGGACACAGGCCGGAAGAGGCCTGTATCGCTACCAGCATGGAGGTAAGTATTAGTGGATTAACTCTAGCAGTACTGAAAGGAATTTTTCAGAGTACTAGACCCAATATGCAAAGGGCGAGCAGAGCGACGCCCACACCTGCTCGGGACAGCAGGACAGCGGTGGACTCAGACCACCAGCCTAACAGGTTTCTTTACTGAAGAATTAAAATGCAAACAGTTCAGGACAGGTCATACTTGCAATGGACCGGCTGATGTTAAACAGAAATCCAGTATCCTCAGATGTTACAGTTTGCAGATGTTACAGCTGCACAGGTAATCACAGGCCAAAAGGTGTTTCATTAAAATTGTTGAAGCAAACTTTCCTACTCTGCACTTTGCTAGTTGATTTGTACTTTAGCATCCCAGTGTGTGGTGTAATACGTTACCATAAGCAATATCTCCAAACCTTCTGCTACATTATTTGAACAGGCTCCTAATCCATTCTTCCACCTTGCAATATGGAAATCTACACAGGTGGTCCAAACTTGGTGGCGTGTGCTCAGGCTCTGAAGGCTTCTCCTGAACACGGGTGCCTTAGAGTCCATAAAGTCATTTTTAAGACTGATCACCTCTACAGCTCTTTCTCTACACCTCTCTTGCACCGGGCTCGCTTTCTGGAGATGTTCTAGCTGTATCCTCATTAGTACAAGGTCCTGGAAGAGCTGGCCTGTCAGATTCACATATGCTTCCTTCTCCTAGACCTAGGCTGGAGTAGGCTACAACAGAATAACTGGAATAGATCGACTCTAGAATGTTTTGCCCTCTCTTATATACAGGCTGACACCAGCCAAATCTAGGGGTGGCTGAAGACACGGCCTGTGATTACCATGTGCTTATAGAAAATATACAGTAAATGCATACATGACAAACATATTTTTGGCACTTTGCAGTATAATGCGACTCATGGAGCAGGATGCTGCAGTAGTGGCCTGATGGATGCACTGCAGTGAAGTCCAGATCCCTGTACAAGGGTTAAAGAGTGAATATGAGGGGGGCCATCAACTTTTCCCTAAAGACCCAAGGAGAGGCCCCGAGCCAAATTTGTTTAAGTTACGCAGCACTTCCACATCTGCTTCGTAACAATTTCCTTCTGCCAAGCTCCTGGAAATGGACTATGGACAGTGGACATTTCTGGAAACTTGCCCTTATTGCTACTATGGAAAGCCATCAATGTATGCTATTGTGTGTACTTATACTGTTATGTATTGTTGAACTGCATTTACATGCGTTTATATGTTTTTGCAATACGGTATATCCTGTTCATTTGCACTGTTATTACACTCTAGCTGCACTGCACTGTGGAAGGGTTTAAATGTACAGTACAGCCAGCTAATACTGAGAGGCTTTTTGACTTTTAACTATGCAAAGTTTTGGAGGGGGGGGGGGGGGGGGGGTGGACAGACACACTGACTTTCTGATTGTCTGATTTAGCTCAGTTGTGTATGTCTAAAGACTTGTTTATATCTGGAAAACTGCTTATGCATAGCCTTGAATTAAAGCTCTATACAAATTTATGATAAACAGAAATTGCAACAGTGTTTGTGCTTCGGCTGTGCTTCTCCATTTTACCCTTACCTCTAGAAGGTTGTAATATAGCTAGAAACTGTAAATAAGAAGAGAGGCCAGGGCTGCATTTACAGCTCATGCTACGCTAGGCACTGGTCGTATACGCCCCTGTTAAAGCTACTTTTACGCTTGACAATTACCAACATGTTTTTCTACTTTTCATAGAAGTGCAATAATAAAGTGGTCAGTGTTAACAGAGGAGAAGATCAAAGATAAAACTGTTGTTTATCACTGAACATCAGTAGGGATGTGGTTACATTGATAATTGTGCCAGCACTAGGGTTGAGCGAACCCGAACTGTAAAGTTCGGGTTCGTACCAAACTTTAGGATTTTTGGACCCCGGACCCGAACATTTCAGTAAAAGTTCCGGTTCAGGTTCGGTGTTCGGCGCTTTCTTGGCGCTTTTTGAAAGGCTGCACAGCAGCCAATCAACAAGCGTCATGCTACTTGCCCCAAGAGGCCATCACAGCCATGCCTTTTAATGGCTGTGATTGGCCAGAGCAGCATGTGACCCAGGCTCTATATACGCTTGAGTCACGTAGCGCTACACATCACTCTGCTGTTACAAGTGTAGGGAGAGGATGCTGCTGGACTTGTGATTTCAGGGAGAGAATAGGAGAGAATCTAACTCAGCAATCTACCTAAAAATAGTTGTGTGGGTGCAGGACACAATCGTTTTACCCTGCCTTGAGGCCATTGACCAAAAAAAGAAACATTTTAGAATTCTGTTAGTTAGGTGGGTGGCGGCGGCCATTTTATGCATGCTCAGTTCACCAGCACTGCATCTGAGCTTTTGGGACATTGCAAATCATCATTTTTGGGGGGCAAACTACAACATCTGGATTAGTCAGTGTGCAATTTAAGGTAGAAATACACCCATCATTTTTTGGGGTTTGAAAAACACTTTTTTCTCTCCAAAAAACTGTATTTTCCAGATCTGCAAGTGTTACATTCAAGTTTAATATATACAGCTTTTATATTCTGTTATCAAAAAAAGAATTTTTGGGCAATCTACAACATCTGTATTAGTCAGTGTGCAATTTAAGCTAGAAATACACCCATCATTTTCTGGGGTTTGAAAAAAACACTTTTTTGACCAAAAAATAAATTTTTTCAGGCCTTGCAGCATCAGCACGTGTGAAATTACAGGCTTATATACTGCTGTCAAATTCAGTTGTTAAACAAACACTTGTTTGGTTACAAAAAAAATAGTTGGCAGCCTTTGATGCAGATGTCATTGTGAGATACACCCTTAATACATTTGGGTTACATTCAGAGATTTTAAATACTGACATATTGAATTCAGGCCTACACTGGTTCAGGGCTTGTGTGAAACCCACTATACATACAGGGGTTTGAATCAGGCATTTGAAATACAGCCATTCGAAATACAGCCAATTTGTGCAAAGATATATTTACTTCAGGCCTACACTGATTCAGGGCGTCTGAGATACCCCCTGTAGGAGAGTACCTGGGGTGGTAGTAGACGGGAGATACGTGCCACCGGGGGTCCTGGCTCCGGTGGAGTAAGAGCCAGAAAAGTGCATTTTGCAGCGGTTATGCTGTTAACACAGCGGATCCGGGCCGGCTCTTTTCGGGAGCAGGCAGATATGCGGGCGGGTGCCTGTCTCCCCACGGTCCAGGCCAGGTTTTGCAGGGAAGGGTTAAAACCTGACCAGCAATAAGGGTGTGGTGCGCAATGTGAAGCTTCTGTGTTCTCTGGCTGTGAGAAGTGGAGGTGAGCTGGGCTGTGTGCTGAGGCCTGTGGAGGACTGTGCAGGATCCTGCAGCTGAAACCAGGAGGGATCCGTGTCCTGTGGCTAGAAGCAAGACCCATGGACTTACTTCACCAAGGAGAAAAAGGTGACATTACTCCTGGCTTTAAATAGACTTTGCTTTATGTGACTGAAACAGGCCTCAAGTAGCCTGCAGCAGGGACTTGCTGTGTTTGAACTATTATTTTGCTGTTGTGTGTGACCACCCTCCCTATGAACTGCACCGTCTTTCACAAATATGCACCGTGTGAATAAACAAAGCATCGTGTTTTACACCAAGACCATTCTGTGTTGCCTCTATACTGCACTCGCTACCACTGCCTACCAGAGCGGATCCCCACACCCCCTACATACAGGGGTTTGGTTCAGCCATTTGAAATACAGCCATTTTGTGCAAAGATATATTTACTTCAGGCCAATAGTGGTTCAGACCGTGTGAGATACCCCTTCTACATACAAGGGTTTGAATCAGGCATTTGAAATATAGCCATTGAAAATACAGCCATTTTGGGCAAAGAAATATTTACTTCTGGCCTACAGTGGTTCAGGCCCTGTGAGATACCGCCTCTACATACAGGGGTTTGAATCAGGCATTTGAAATACAGCCATTTGAAATACAGCCATTTTGGGCAAATAAATATTTACTTCAGGCCTACAGTGGTTCAGACCGTGTTAGATACTTGCTCTACATACAGGGGTTTAAATCAGGCATTTGAAATACAGCCATTTTGTGCAAAGAGATCCAAGCCAATTGTATATATCAACAGGCATTGGCAGCAAGAGGGACGAGCAGCAACAACTTTCCCAGGCTAAATAATAGTGGGCTGCATATGGGACACTTATCCCAGTGTGAATGCAAATGGGAGAGAACGGGGAGAACAAATTCTCTAAGATGTTCTCTGATTATACCCACAACTAAGTCATGAGCCACAGAGCTCAGGTCCTAGTAATGCCCTGTGTGATGCCAACTGCTGCTGTCCTGCCTACTTGTTACAGCAGTGGGTGCGGAGCACTGTGTCAACCGTACAGATTTGAATTGGGGCTAATCCTAAGGGTGTTATCCTGGCATTCCCCTGGTTTTCACCCTTTAAACCCTATACATGTATATAAACTTCTCTGCAGGGGAATCACCAGGCCGCTACCTCCTAGAGTAATCTCTGTTTGGATAACTGCTGACCCACGGGTGTCAAGAGACACCAAGGCAATGCACAGAGGGATCAGGCAAGACTGTATATAGAGACAGGCCAAGGTCAAGGCAGGCACAGGGTGTGTAATCCGATAAAACAGACTGAGGTCAGGATGGGCAGCTCAGGGTCAATATGGAGATCGGAAAGAGAAGGGTAAAATACAGAAAACAGACAGAGGTTGGTAACAGGCGAGAAACAAATCTATGGCACCTTTGCAGTGAATTTGCAACTAGACAACGATTGCTTGGGCACCGGAGAAGTTACATTAGGCAACCCAAGATGACCAGCCATTGGCTAGTGTGAATTAGGGTGCATGCACTGGCTCTTCCAAGAACTGGAAGGAGCACATGCCCTACGGCTAAAGAAGAGAGACTTTGCTGGCAAGAGGCAGGCTGCAGAGTGTAGGGAGGAACAGCCATTTGGATCCAGCCACCGGGTCTACCAAGAGAGGGCAGAGTAAACATGACGGGTCTGCTCGGAGGGCACTGGATGTTTATTTAATACCACTGTTCCTAGACACATGAGGAAGTGAATGGTAACTTTTCGAGCAGCTTCTAATGCGAAAGACAATGCTAATTGTGTTAAAAGTCAGACCTGTTGGTAAGAATTTTGAGATATTTGCATGAAAGTGTTAAGGCTGTATTACACAGTCCTCCTGGCAATGGCCTGCTCACTAGCGGTGGAGGCCACTGCTATTACATCGCTATACCATCGCTCTACCCCATGCTGTGTAGTGGTTTGCAGGAGGCAAAAGATTTGAATTGCCCGATGAATGAGCGTTCGCTTGTTCATCGGACAATCGGCGTCAGTATTACACAGCATGATGATCGCTAATGAGTGGTCATACGAACACTCGTTAGCAATCATCTGCCGAAACATTAGCAGGTGTAATACAGGCAGCGTTGGTCTCATCTACCAGTGACGTGCCTCTCTTGCTTGTGCACAGACTGGTACCTACTGTACCTACCTACTGTAGAAGCTCTGCCTACCACAGTATTATTGGTCCCACCTACCACCAACGTGGCTACTTGCTTACCCCGCCTACCACATATGACCACTTGTAGATGTGTTTTCCCGGGCCCTTTATAATCCAATCTGCTCCTATATATTCAGAGATTAGCGGCGATGAATAGACACTGTTTGGGGTCTAAAAACATCAGTGCATTCTGACATCTGCATGTGCCGAGTAGACATAATTTACAGACATGTCAAAACCCAGGAACATGTATTACCTAAATATTTCCATTCACATTATCAGAAGAACTCCACTATTTATAATGAGATAGATAGATAAGGCTATGTTCACATCAGAGATACTGCTGTATGGTTTTGAAATCTGGCATGGGATCTCAAAACCACAGCAAAACCCTTCCGTTGTAATAATACAACCGGCTGCATCCGTTCAGAACGGATCCAATTCCATTATAATTGAAAATGAAGAAACCGAATCCGGCACCATGGACATTGTTTTTGGGGCCAGATCCCACTTGTTCATTTCAGTTTCCCTTGCCACACACAATAACGCTGCTTGCATGGGAACCCAACAAACCAGAACGGAATGCATTCTGGTGCACTTCATTCCGGTTTGTTCAGTTTTGAGAGCCTGTTCCACATCTCAAAACTGGACAGCGCAACGCAGATCTGAAAGTAGCCTAAAACAGCAGCACCGTCACAGTAAGAGGCGGTGCAATCCCTCTGGAATCTCAGGAGAAAGACCTGCAAAACAAGCTGGACAAATGCCTCATTGTGCTGAAACGTGGCACGGGTGAATAAAGCGGGTCCACCACACTTATCACTTATCTGGAGTGCTGCCTCCATATTCAAATACTAGGATATTATAAAATATATATAATAAAAATATTAAAGTATTTTTCATCAGACCTCAGACTGGAGCCCCAATCTTCATCACACCTCCCATCAGACTAAGCTTGGGCGATATATCAGTATGTATGGTATACCGCAGAAATGGTGATATGGCGACATAGATATGTATATAGATGTATATTGACAGCTTTGGCTGCTTCCAAAACATGCCCGGCGCGTACTGATGGGTCCAGGACACACGCACGCCTCCGTCTGTCTGGGAAATGCAGTTCCTCTTTAGTCAGTCAGCAGCACAAGGTCTCCACCCCAGCTTCTCTCCCTCACGTGTTGCTGGGTGTCAGAAGATACAGTGTGGGATATAAGGGGCATTTACACCAGCAGATTATCTGACCAATATCTGTCCAATCCAATAGCAGGTGTGTATAACTAAAGATCTGTGTGTGTAATTGGACATCTGACGAATGACTGGTTAGAAAATGATAATGCTGGTGTAACCTTCTTGAAGTAGAACCAAAACCATGCTGCTCTCCGCTGTGCTGCTAACCTACTCCCTGCGCTACATGGTTCCCGCCACAGTCCTGCTGGGCACTGCGCCAACCTACCTGCTGGCATGGGGCTGCTGGAAGGCACTGTGCTGCCTGAAAACTTATACCATCGGGGGATGCGATCAGCAGTTCTACAACATCTACCAGAGCATGGTGCTCTTCTTCTTCCAGCACTACACTGGGGTGCAGGTCAGGACTCGCTGCAGGAGGTCAAATGTGTGGACTCGGGGTGGTGGTGGAGACTGGGGTGCCAGGTGATCGGGGCATGTGTTTAGAAGCTGGACATCACCTGCATGTGCTCTAGTGCCCACCGTAATATTACCAGGGAGTGTTACAGAGGACACTGATACACTGCACATTACCAGGAAGTGTTATAGAGGCCACTGTGATATATTGTACATCGACAGTGTGTTCTCTAGTGCCCACCGTAAAATTACCATGGGTGCAACAAGGAGACAATGCTGTAGCCTCCATACTGTATAATGTCCCCTTGTAGCCCCCACACACTAATGTCTCCTTGTAGCCCCCATACTATGGGATAAATGGGTATTTATTACAATATACATCGTTATTGCGATACATTTCTTAATATCAGATTATTTACCATGGGAATATTTTTTAAATTGTCCAACCCTAAATGAGACATTAAAATGAATGACAGAAGTACCTCTCCTGCTCTGGACGGAGCGCTCTGCCTGCACTCACTGCTTCCGGGTCTTCTGCCTGCGCCGCACTGTGACCAGACATCGCACAGCGTCGGGTCATAGTGCGCACCTACAGTACGCGCTCCACATCCGGACGTTACGCAGTCAGGACACAGCACAGTCACCGCCCATGGCGCCTCCTGCACACTACTGAGCGCTTTCATAATGGAGGCGCTCATTAGTACTCGCTTTATAAGACGCACTGACATTTTCCCCCACTTTAAGTCTTGCAAAGTCTTACAAAGCCAAATACAGTATATATGAATATATATATACACGCCAATAAATCAATTCACAGAACTCCCAAATAAGTCCAATAAAAAAAGGCGATTTATTCTTCCCTGTACAGCGACATTTCTGTCCTATCACAGGACTTTTCTCGGACAGGACAGAAATGTCGCTGTCTGTACGTGGAAGAATAAATCCTCTTTGATTGGACTTTTTGGGAGAGCTGTGACTTCTTCACTGGTGTACATCTGAGGGCTGTGGATCCAGGCCCTGCTCGCTGTAGCCCTATATACTATTTTTCCTGGAAGTGCTGCTTTGTGCATTACATATAATGAATTTCCACACAACTGATCTTATTACAACATGCCAGTATGATGGGTGATGAACTATGGGCACCACTGCCACCCCTCATACACCAGTCACATCACCTGTCCCCATCCACTAATAACATGGCACCAGAAGATGCCGCCATGTAGTTCTCTCTCATTCCTCTGGACACTGGACTGCCACTCAAGATGCCCACCTCACAGCAAACATGGCAGAGCATGTCCATGGTCCACTGCCAGGAGATGCCACCTGAGGATTCCATCGTGAACTCTGACCCCCTGCACACGACCAACTGCCGTTCAGATTCAACTGTCGACGGCAGCGAGCAGAGGCGGTCTACAGATTGGAAGATTTTTTCGACAATGGCGTCCACTGGACAGACAGAAGACAGCGAGGAGGAGAAGAGGGAAGATAAGAGGAAGAGGGAAGAGGAGAGCATCCCTGGATCCAGCGCCTCAAGGAAGAGGAGAGCAACCGAGGAGAGCGGATCGGAGGATGAGGGGCTGACATCAGACAGCAGCCAAGACTCTGACACGTCCAGCCCCTATGCCAGGCTTACCATCAGCCGCTTCACCATCCACCAGGTCTTGGGCAGGGGCAGCTTTGGCAAAGTAAGTTTTAGTATTTATTTTTTTATTCATTTTTAATACAATATTTCCATTTTATCCCCATCTATTGCTTTCTGTTATCAGCCATTTTATGTCTGGGTAGATGAGTATTCTCCATTTCTTTTCCTCAGGTGGTCCTGGCATCAGTCCCTGGCCGAAACATATACACGGCCGTCAAAATGATCGACAAAAAGTGGGACAATGCAAATACCATCACGAGAGAGCGGCGGATACTCCTGGCCACCAGAGCCTGCCCGTTCCTATGCCACCTGTATGCCGCACATCAGTCTCAGGAGCGGGCATATTTCATCACGGAGTATCTGTCCGGTGGCAGCCTGGAGGCTTTGATCAATATGTGCGGCTACCTGAATACAGACAGCGTAAGGTAAGAGAATGGGGAGTAAAAACTGAGGTCAGAGGTACAGTTAGGAGAGGGATGGAGGGCATGTCCCAAGGTGCAAGGTGGCGGTGTAATTCTTGGTAACTTCTTGTTCAAGGTATTTACATGCAGATCTATGGCACCAAACTGAATGTAGTGGTAGTAGTATCTACTACTCTGTAGTGGTCGGTCAGGCGGATAAACAAAGCAGTGAATGGAAAGAATACAGGCTGCCATAAAACAGCACTTCTTCTCTGCTAGTGACCTCCCAGGGTCCTTCATAACATGATATTAGGGAAATTCTAGGGAAGGATTTGATTATATTAGACCAGGGATCAGAAACCCTCGGCACTCCAGCTGTTGTGAAACTACAACTCCCAGCATGCTCCTTTCACTTCTATGGGAGTTCAGAAAACAGCCAAGCAAGTTTGCATGATGGGAGATGTAGTTTCACAACACCTGGAGTGCCAGAGGTTGCTGACCCCTGCATTAGACTATTCTCTGTTCTCCCCATCAGATTCTACACAGCAGAGCTGGTATGTGGCCTCCAGTTCCTCCATGGACACAACATCGTCCACCGGTGAGCAGAACTTTCCCCCTTCTCTCTGTCCCCTTTACAGGCTGGAGATCCAGCATCCAGCTGTACTAGAGTCCTGAATTTCTATTTGCACGGTCTTGCAGATTTGTAATTTTCTTGTATTATTTCACTACAGAGATCTGAAGCCGCTTAACATCATGTTGGATGCAGATGGACACATCCGTATAATCGACCTCGGGCTGGCCCAAGATGGTGTCACCGCCTCCAATAAGATCCGTGGAGTGACGGGAAGCCTTTATTACATGGCCCCCGAGATACTTCTTAGGAAAAGTTACTGCACAGCAGTTGACTGGTGGAGTCTGGGGATTGTGGTGTCCAGGATGGCATCAGGACACCACCCATTTCACTATGGCCCCTTCCGAAAGACGGCTCGCACAGCCATTACCACCCATGAGCCAAACATTCCATCTTGGCTTCATGCTGAAGTGCAACATCTTGTTGCAAAACTGCTGTGCAAGAAACCTAAGAAGCGTCTCGGTGTGCGTGGCAATATACGGATGCATCCACTGTTTTCCACCATCGGCTGGAAGGAACTGGAGGAGAGGAGGGCACGGCCGCCATTTACACCATTTCAGCGGGTTCTGGAGAAGCAACATCTGTGTTGGCCGAAGGATAAGAAAGCCCATCACCCCGTGGCCGAATTTAGCTACATGTCACCTAGCTGGGCCCGGTAAGATCCTCTGAGAATAACTCATCAGTTGTGGTCATCACTGTCCTTCTCCCTATGCCAATGACTATGTCTCTGCTTCTTCTTAGGTGGATGAGAAGATCTGGGCTGTGAAGGAGTCCACGACCATCTGGTGAGAGAACACTATATAAACAGGACACCTAACATTAAATCACAACATAATATTTGATGTTACATGGCTAAATGCTTTATTATATGACCATTCCTTAAGATAACAGAATCTACAGTAGATAGATTTGTTTGAGATGTCTTCCTGTAATGTCTTCCAGGATGAAATCCTGCCAACCTCCCAGAACTTTGTGCCTCCTCCTGACCAATGCCTCATGTGTTTGCTGTTCTGTCACCTCGGCTGCCATGAAATCTCAAATCTCTCCATACCATCCTGATGCCTCATCACTGTCATCGTGTGGCTGCCCCTGTCCTTGACCTGACATCCTCCGATCCCCGGGCTGGCATCTGACATCACTCCAGCCTGAAGATGCTCTAGGACCCCAGGAGCGGCCTGTGCTTAGTTTCCATCTGGTGAGTTCAGGGACAATAGCCGCATGTTGTAGTCCTGGGGCTGCTAAGCGGCTATTACCCCTGAACTCCCCGCAGCACAGGCCGGGTAAGTTATACATACACCGCACATCACTAACACTACATGACAGGTATAGGAACACTACAGGACAGGTATAGGAACACTACAGGACAGGTATAGGAACACTACAGGACAGGTATAGGAACACTACAGGACAGGAATAGACACCCACTCATAGCAGACAGATATATCGGCTTTGATCCTGGGATTTATTCTGATCGCCATATTTGGGGTCGGGAAGGAATTTTCCCCCTAGTTGAGGACAATTGACCTATTCCTCACAGGGGTTTTCGCCTTCCTCGGGATCTACACGGCCTTAAATAGGTTTAGTATGAACATTAGTCCACACATTAGTATAGTAATATAAATGTAGGAAAAATAGTTTAAAAACATTTAATATTTAATAAACCTAAACATAAAATTAGCAGAAGTCTCTGAATTGAGTATAATACACTTCTTACATTTATCCCCATATCCCGCAGGTCAGGAATCAGCATCCATTCCTCAATTTTGCGGAACGGGTGCGGACCATTCAATAGGTCCACAAAAGATGAGGACAGCACACGGTGTGCTGTCTACATCCGTTGTTCTGTCCCGTGTCCCCACAACAAATACAGAGCATGTCCTATTTTTGTCCACCATCGCTGACAAGAATGGGCATTTTCTATATAGCGCCGGCCCTGTGCGTTCTGCAGAACACACGCGGCCGGTATAAGTGTTTTGCGGATCTGCAATTTGCTGTTGTGTGAATGGACCCTTATTCTGATTACCATATTTGGGGTCAGGAATGAATATTCCCCCCTGTTAGGTGGGTTCTCCAGGCTTCTGTCATCAGACACATGCTTAGTAACCTGGCTGACGTTAGACACGTGCTGATCTAAGCTGAAGATAACAGTGTTACTCTCTTATTTCTAGGTGCTTCCCTTTTAGAGAAAAAATTACTTTTATACAAATGAGCCCCTAGGAGCAATGGGGGCGTTGTCGTTACTCCTAGAGGCTCCATTCTCTTGCCGCGCCTGCTCATTTTGACAGGGTCAGGGAGTGTTCACGTCACCCTGCCCGGCCCAGACTTCAGTAATAATCTCATGCCTGCGCCGTGCCTTTTGGTGCATGCATGGTAATGGATGGCAGCTCGCCAGCTGCGGACTTCCCTACTGCGCCTGCGCCGCATACGTCACAGTATACCTAGAAAACTTCCACTAAGGAAGTCCGCAGCCGGCAAGCATCATTCCTTTACTACACGTGTACCGCACGGCGCAGGCGTGAGATTTTCACCTGAAGTCAGGGCCACACAGGATGATGTGAACAATGCCTGGCCCCATCAATCAAAATGAGCAGGGCACGGCAGGGGGAGGGAGAACGGGGCCTCTAGGAGTAATGGCAACGCCCCCATTGCTCCTAGAGGCTCATTTGCATAAAACAGTAGTTTTTTTCTCTAAAACGGAGGCACCTAGAAATAAGAGAGTAACACTGTTATCTTCAGCTGAGATCAGCACGTGTCTAACGTGAGCCAGGTTACTAAGCATGTGTCTGATGACAGAAGCCCTTCAACGCTGTTTTAATACATTTCCCAATACTAGAATGAGCCCCCATTTACCTAAATAAAATTGGCTTCTTACCCCCTATACCGTTGTACTTGTCTTTATTCCTATTAGATATCCATGTAGTAAATGCTTTTACATGTCTTATTTTGGCTTGTAAAAAATATTTATTTATTTATTTATTTTTTATTTTTTAAACAGATTCATAGAGAGTGGAGTTTGTGATGGTTTGAGATGCCCCTAAAATATTTAAGAGGTTAAAAATTTTGGTGCATCTTGGCCGCTATGTTTGCTAGAATCTGAAAGCGACACCAGCTGGGACCCGGCATACGTTTCGGGCATTCTTTGCACCAGAAAAGTGCCGTATGTGTTGGGATGTATCGGATCGCTAAGCCTCAACCCTCCTGCCCATGCCCCCACCCACCTTTAGCAAAAGAGGTGAACATGGCAGAGAAGGGCAAAGGGTTGCACAATTCGGCTCCGGAGGCTTAATAAATGTCACCCAATGTGTGAACGTATATTCATCTGTGGTGGATAACATCGACATCCGCACCGCAGCTGAATTTACACTGCAGATTTTCTTCTGTAACACGTGGATGAGACCGGCTAAAATCCCATCCACTTTGCTAGTTCTGTAATATGCTGTAGATTTTCTGCATGCAGTTCCTCGGTGGAAAATCCACAGTATATTACTATACTAGCAAAGTGGATGAGATTTTACCAAATCACATCCATATGTAACAGGAGAAAATCAGCAGTGGAAATTCACCTGTTGTACGGATTTTAATGGTACAGCTACATGGGGCGGACTGCTGGTATCTATGGAAGAAGGGGAAGGGGACCACCATTTACTCACCTCTGGCCCCTTTACCCAACCTTGACCCATAACAAAAACACTGACAACTGTGTCACTTTTTATTGCTGGGTGGTGATCGGCGGAAAGCGGAAAACCTTAATAAACCATAATAACGGAGCGGTATGCCAAACACCGGACTCCCAGCGGGCAAGTTAAACCGTAATCATCAGAGCGGTATGCCAACCGCTGGACTCCCAGCGGGCAAGTACGCCATCTGCCACCACCATATCTCTGCTAAACTCAAATGCCGCCACGAAGGAGACCCGTTCTCCAAACGGGCCTCCGACCACCACCCAGCAGAGCAGAGTCTGTTGAAACCCTTACAACAAGCCGAAAAGAAATTGCCCCAACTAGCATCCAAGCGGAAGATGCTAACGGTTCCCCCTTAACAAACCAAAGCCAATAAGATAATGGGTCGCATGACAAACGGGAAGCCTAGATGCCCGTGATGAGAACCTAGTCCTACCACTTTACACATCAGCCCACACATGGAGGACTGTGTACAGTTCTGTGCCCTTGCGAACAAGGCAGACATAGCAGGGCTGGAGAGGGTTTAGAAGAGGGCAACTAAAGTAATAACTGGAATGGGGCAACTACAGTACCCTGAAAGATTATCAACATTAGGGTTATTCACTTTAGAAAAAAATTACTAAGGGGAGGTCTAATTACTATGCCAATAATAACAAAGAGCCATCCAAAGACAACTCCCCCATCTATTTATCCCCAGGACAAAGACTAACCATGAGACCTCCTCTTATCTGGAGGAAAGAAGGTTTATAAACAAACATAGAGGAGGATTCTTAACCAGTGGTGTAGGGATCGCCATAGCAACCATAGCAGTGGCTATGGGGCCCTACGCCACTGGGGGCCCGTCCGGGCCGCCTTCTATAGATTATTATTATTTTTTTATTAACACACACACTACACACAGGCAGCCAGGCCCGAGCCGCCAGCCCTAGACTAGTGTAGTGGGCAGGGTGCGGGCGGTCCGCGGCTCGGGCCTGGCTGGGGAGAAGGAGTCAGGACTGGAGCAGGGCGCACGGCCGCACGAGCAGCAGATGAGGTAGGCGGTGGAGCCGTGGAGGGGGCCGGAACAGGGGCGTACCAGGGGGACAGAGGCGGAGCCAGGCACCAGCGTCGCAGGCCCGACCGCAGCGCAGGAAATTCGAATTCTAAGTAACTTCCGGAATCCATTGTTAGCTGCAGGGCAGGCTATGGGAAACCGAGGGCGAGCACAATTAGTGGGCGGTCCGTCCGTGGCCCAGACCGTCTCTGGCCTGACTAGGGGGAGGAGTCAGGAGCAGTCAGAGCAGGCGAGCAGCACAGATGAGGTAGGCAGCGGAGGGGGCCGGACCAGGGGCATTCCTGAGTGGAGGGAGGAGGGACTAGACTGGAGCCAGCCACCAGGTTGGAGAAGCAGCAGAGGGAGGCGGACTCAGGCGGTGGAGGGGGCCGGGGTGTACTACCTGGAGTGGAGGGACTAGGGAGGGAGTGGTCCCGCCGGCCGCACTGGCGCCAGTCAGATTCCCGCTCTCTGACTGCCGGAAACCAGTCTGAGCAGCTCAGCAGTGTCTGACTGACATTGACTGAGTGAGAGTGTCACAGTCTCAGTCTCGCACTTCTACTGCTGCCAGCCTGTGCCTGCCTGCGCTGTACTGGGCCAGTCCTCTGCTCGGTGCTCCTGCCTCCTCCTCCTCTGGTCTCCAGTCTCCAGTCCTGCCACTCCAGTCTGTGCCTGCTGCCTGCTGTGGCTCTAAATAATAGTAAGAAGTGAATTTAAGAAAGTGAGAAGTGAGAACTTATGATTTCTGAGATACTTGATTTGAATTCTGAAGTTAAAAAGAGCTGCCTGCAGAGTGGGGCCCCCAAGAGAAGCAAGGGGCGCCCTCCTTATCCTTGCAGGTCTGCAGGCAGCTCTTTTTAACTTCAGAATTCAGATCATCAGACTCTCACTAATTACTAATTACAGCACACACCCCTGTAGTGTCCACCATCACACAGGGGAGGGAAGAAACCCCAGAACTAGAGTGTTCCCCCAACTTGGGGGGCACACTGACACTCTAGTTCTGGGGTTTCTTCCCTCCCCTGTCTGATGGTGGACACTACAGGGGTGTGTGCTGTAATTAGTAAGTGAGAGTCTGATGATCTGAAGTTAAAAAGAGATGCCAGCAGTGAAAAGGGGGGCGCCCCTTCCTTCTTTTGGGAGGAACACTCTAGTTCTGGGGTTTCTTCCACCCCCCTTATATGACAGACTAAGGGTACTTTTACACTTGCGGCAGGACGGATCCGGCAGGCTGTTCAGCCTGTCGGATCCATCCTGCCGCTATTTCGCTGGGCCGCTGCTCCGTCCCCAATGACTATTATGGGGATAGGGCGGAGCTCCGGCGCAGCATGGCACTGCGCGGTGAGAGGCCACCGGACGAAAAAGTCGGACTTGCAGTACTTTTCGGCCGCCAGCCTTTCACCGCACACTGCCGCGCTGCACCAGAACTCCGTCCCCGTTCCCATTCCCATTATAGTCAATGGGGATGGAGTGGGAGCAAGGCGAAATAGCGGCAGGACGGATCCAAGAGGCTGAACAGCCCGTCGGATCCATCCTGCAGCAAGTGTGAAACTGCTCATGGCGGTGGGAGATCTAGGATGGGTGTTTGGGTGGGAGCTCTGGAAGGGGTGGTGGAAGGCCCGATAGATATGTGGGGGGGGGGCCATAACATTTTTTTGCTATGGCGCCCATGCATTTCTAGCTATGCCCCTGCTGGCTCCCTAGCCAAAGGCTGGTGGCCCAGGGTTTGTGGCTCAGTCGTCCAGCCGGTTCTCTGGTCATAAGGCTGGTGACCCAGGACCTGTGGCAGAGTATCCCCGTCTCAGTGTCTTCTTTAGGTCACTGATATTCGGTCTGGCAGAGTCTCTCCTATTAAGCATTGGTCCCTCTCTGCAGACAACTAGGGGTTCTGATCAGGACAGTATTTCTAATTAGGCACTTAAGGACACGTGCCTAGGGTGGGGCCATCAGGATGGGCGTTGTGAGAGAGTTAAACTTTTTTCTTTTAATTTTTTATAATAAATGCCAACTCCCTCTCAGGGAACCAGCTGTAGTGTCCCGCCTTCTCATACCCTATACAAAGCCCCCCACCCTGTACTGTGCCCCTTAATCTGTACTGTGCTTTTTTTACCCTGTAATATGCCCCACTATTATACCCTGCACTGAGCCACCTTATAGGTGGTACTGTGCTTCCCAACATGTATCTATGCCCTCTTATACCCTGCATTTTGCCCCTTATCATACCCTGCACAGCACCCCAGTCATACCCTGTACTTTGCCCCTTTATTATACACTGTCCTCTGCACCCTAATCATATTCTGTACTGTGCCACCTTAAACCCTAAACTGTGTCTCCTTATACCCTGTTATCCAGTCATTGTATGGCGGTGTTGGGCATTCATCGAATGGCAGTGTTATCCAGTCACAGTATGGTGGTATCATTCAGTCATGGTATGGGGCTATGAGGATACAATGTTTGTTATCTAATCATGGTATCAGCTATTATCCAGGGGCAGGGGCGCAGCTAGAAATGACTGGGCCCCATAGCAAAAAAAAATTATGGGCCCCCCCTTTACATTAATGCAGCTGCGCCTGCCAGGCTTGAGCAGGTATATGTGTGACTATGGATTAGGGAAGATGCTGAGATCACTGTGAGGTACAGCCGGATCTCAGCATCTTCCCTATTCACACATATACCTGCTCAAGCCTGGCAGGCGCAGCTGCATTATTTAATACTGTGGTGTGGTAATGGTTAATGGCATTTTGGCGAATAAACAGCCACCTCGGCTACTTTCCCACTTGCGGCAGTGTAATCCGGCAGGCAGTTCCGTCGCCGGAACTGCCTGCCGGTTCCGCTGATTTTGATGTGACTGAAAGCATTTGTGAGACCGATCCGGATGTGGATCCGTCTCACAAATGCATTGCAAGAACGGATCCGTCTTTCCGCTTGTCATGCGCAGGTCGGAAGGACGGATCAGGCGTTCCGGTATTTTGAATATGGGGAAAAATATGGGGAAAAATGCCGGATCCGTCCTTCAGGTAAGTCTTCAGTTTTTTTTGCCGGAGATAAAACCGTAGCATGCTGCGGTTTTATCTATTGCCTGATCAGTCAAAATGACTGAACTGAAGACATCCTGATGCATCCTGAACGGATTACTCTCCATTCAGAATGCATGGGGATATACCTGATCAGTTCTTTTCCGGTATTGAGCCCCTGTGACGGAATTCTATGCCGGAAAAGAAAAACGCTAGTGTGAAAGTACCCTAATCCTATCTGAGGGGTCTGTAATATAGGATTAGGTGGCTGTGTCTTCACCAATGCCATTAACCATTACCACACCACAGTATTAAATAATGCAGCTGCGCCTGCCAGGCTTGAGCAGGTATATGTGTCTGTGAATAGGGATTAGGGAAGATGCTGCCTGAGATCCGGCTGTACCACACACACACACACACAGATGAAATAACTCCACAGTCTCCACTTGTCCACTACACTACACTAGTCTCCATTTACAGTACTTCTCCACTGACTGATGCTGCCGCGTGCCGCCTCGGTTGGACACACACCGCAACAGTCACAGACTCAGTCCCACTCCCCAGCCAGCCCTCACCTCAGCCACATGAACCGACCGGGACCGACACCGATGACCGAACCGTCATCAGTCATTACACGCCCCCTGAAGAAGCGAGGCGAAACGCGCGTCGGGCTAGAAGCCATCATCTCCATTTCCTCTCCTGGTTAGTATGGGCTGCTCCACTGTCTCCTTCACTTGCTTGCTGCATATGGGTCAGTATTCTGTCACAGGTGTGTGCTTTGGCACACTGTGCTGACCTCTCTGCAACATTATTGCAATGAATGTGATTGTATTGTGACATGTGGTTTGTTATACAGTTGCTTTTTTTTCTGTGTGGGTATATATATGTATTGTTACTAATATATCACATCAGTATAGATGTGCAAACTTTCTATTCAGCCTAGTTTTTTCCATCTGTACTTACAGTTTGAGGATTGATGGTGCTGCAGCGTAACTTTAGCCTTCCCGCTCACCACCTCATATGCGACGCGCCCACAAGGTGGAACTCCACCTTGCACATGCTGGACAGACTGTGCGAGCAGCAGCAGGCCATAGTGGAGTTTCAGCTGCAGCAGGCACGGGTTAGTCGCTCGGCGGAACAGCACCACTTCACTACCAATGACTGGGCCTCCATGCGAGACCTGTGTTACTTGTTGCGCTGTTTCGAGTACTCCACCAACATGGCCAGTGCCGATAACGCCAATCTCAGCGTTACTATCCCACTTCTATGCCTCCTTGAAAAAACACTCCTGGCGATGATGGAAGATGATGTGGCACAGGAGGAGAAAGAGGGATCATTTCGTAGGGTTTCCGGCCAATCATTCCCAAGTGGCTCCGAGGGTGGGTTCCTGCACCAACAAACCCAAGGTACACAATTGTCCAGCCAGGGCACAGTTCTGGAGGAGGTGGAGGATGAGGAGGAGGAGATGGAGGAGGAGGAACCATGTTCACAGCAGGGTGGCACCCAGACCAGCTCATGGCCATCACTGGTGCGTGGATGGGGGGATACAGAGGACACAGACGATATACCTCCCACAGAGGACAGGTTTTCATTGCCTCTGGGCAGCCTGGCACACATGAGCGATTACATGCTGCAGTGTCTCCGCAACGACCGCCGAATTGCCCACATTCTAACTTGTGCTGATTACTGGGTGGCCACGCTGCTGGATCCCCGTTACAAGGACAACGTACCGTCCTTAATTCCGTCACTGGAGCGTAATTGTAAGATGCGCGAGTACAAGCGCACACTGGTAGATGCGCTGCTGGTGGCATTTCCATCTGACAGCGGGGGCACAGTGGAAGCACAAGGCAAAGGCAGAGGAAGAGATCGCCAACGCAGCTGGGGCATCGCCAGCACCTCAGAAGGCAGTGTTAGCATGGCCGAAATGTGGAAAAGCTTTGTCACCATGCCACAACAACCAGCACCACCAGCTGATATGGAACATCTTAGCAGGAGGCAGCATTTTACCAACATGGTGGAGCAGTATGTGTGCACAGGCCTACACGTACTGAATGACGGGTCTGCCCCTTCAACTTCTGGGTCTCCAAATTGGGCACTTGGCCTGAGCTTGCCCTTTACGCCTTGGAGGTGCTGGCCTGCCCTGCAGCCAGTGTATTATCTGAACGTGTGTTTAGCACGGCAGGGGGCATCCTCAGACAAGCGCAGCCGCCTGTCTACAGCCAATGTGGACAAGCTCACGTTCATTAAAATGAACCAGGCATGGATTCCTCAGGACTTGTCTGTACCTTGTGCAGAATAGACATGTATACCGGCACTAACCAGCCATTGTTATACTGCAGCGCAATTGCTCATTCTTGTATTTGGGATATTTCACACTCTTTAGAGTGTACCCTAATAAAAAAATAAAAAATTTAAACAAAAAACCTGTGTTGGCTACCTCGTCCTCCTCCACCGCCGCTTCCAACTACACCGTTATGTCCACCGCCTCCTTAAACTCCTACTCCATATGGAACTCCACCTCATAAATCAATTTTTTTTATTTATTTGTATGTATTTTATTTTATATCATGTCACTACTTTGTCAGTTACATTTCTGGTGAAATTCAGCAATTTTTGGGTGTATAGTACCACTGCTATACTAAGTAGACAGGTTTAAAAAAAAAAATATGGTCATTTACATTTTCGGGTAAAATTCACAAATTTTTGGGTGTATAGTACCACTGCTATACCTAGTAGGCCGGTTAAAAAAGATAAAAAAATTGGTCTGTTACATTTTATGGTGAAATTCACCAATGTTTGGGTGTGATGTACCACTGCTATACCTAGTAGGCCAGTAAAAAAATAAAAATAAATCGTCAGTTACATTTTCAGTTGAAATTCAAACATTTTTGGGTGTGACGTACCTCTGCTATACCTATTAGACCGGTAAAAAAAAATTATAACATTTGTCAGTTACATTTTAGGGTCAAATTCACCAATTTTTGGGTGTAATATACCCCTCCTCTACCTAGTTGACAGCTTAATAAATTTCAATAATTTTTATTTTACATTTTCGGGTGACAATAAAAAATAGTTTTCTGTCATAGACCCCTGCTCTACCAAGTAGACAGGTTAATAAAGTTCTGTAATTTTTCTGTTACATTCTTGGGTTGACATTATACAATTTTAGACGTCGATACACCCCTGTTATATGAAATGCTTCTTTAATTGATGCGAGTCACCTCCTTTGATTCAATGCAAGTTGTACCACATTTGCACTTCAATAATTTGTCCCACATTTCTGCCATACTCTGTTGGCCAACATTTGCGCCTCAATAGCTTTTCCCACATTTCTGCTCAATCCCAATTTTTTAAAATAAATTGATCTCCCTTGGATGTGGTCTCTCTTTCTCACGCTCCCTCTCTGGCCTGCAACCCTCATTCCCCGCCAACCGTGATCACCATGGTACATGAACATCACGAGGACGTGCGACATGGTGGGGCAGTAAGTATGCACACGCTTACACAAACTAACTGACAGGGGTCAGCCCCTGCAACTTCTGGGTCTCCAAATTGGGCACATGGCCTGAGCTTACCCTTTACACCTTGGAGGTGCTGGCCCTCCCTGCAGCCAGTGTATTGTCTGAACATGTGTTTAGCACGACTGGAGGGTTATATTTCCCAATGTTTTGGGTGTACCCTAATTTAAATATATATATATTTTTTTTTAAAGCATTGTGGGCTACTTGCTCCTCTTCCACCGCCACTTCGTCCTACACCGCCACATCCACCGCCTCCTTTTTACGTATTTTATGTTATTTTAAGTAATTTCCCTATCCATATTTGTTTGCAGAGCACTTGCCATGCTCTTAACCACATTTTGACGACATTTGCAGCCCTCTAGCCCTTTCCATGACATTTGTACATACATTTTGGTGCTCAAAAGTTCGGGTCCCCATTGACTTCAATGGGGTTCGGGTTCGGGGTCAAGTTCGGGTCCCGAACTCGAACTTTTTTCCGAAGTTCGGCCGAACCCGTCGAACCCATACATCCAGGTGTCCGCTCAACTCTAGTAACTGTCCATATAGGAAAATACTGGCAATCAGTATTGCCAGTAGAAAAAAGTTACCAACAGCGGCAGGGACCCGGCTTGAATGGTCAGATAACAGCCAGGTGGCAATCCTACTTCCAGCGTGTTTAGGCCATCTTCTCTTCTCTTCTTCTCCTTTCTTTCTCCTTTTCTCCTCTCCATGACAGGTCTTCTTCTGCACTGCTTAGCTCCTCCCCCTGAATGGGTCCATGACAGTGACATCATCACAGGTCCTTCAGCTCCAAAGATGCTGCTGGTGTCAGGAGCTTGCTACTCGCAGTGCTGAGGTAGCTATAGATGTCCAGGACCCGACTACAGGGATGGCCATACTGGAATTAGTATTAACCAATAGACCTGACAGAACAACAGATGTGCAGGTTGGGGGACACCTGGGAAATAGTGACCATTAAGTAATAAACTTCCAATTATCCTTCAAATGAGCGTTTCTACAGGGAGGAACAAAAATACCAAACTTCACAAAAGCAAACTTTAGCCAACTAAGAGAGGCCATAGGCCTAACTAACTTGGACAAAGTCCTCAAAAATAAAAATACAGCCACAAAATGGGATATTTTTAAAAGCATCCTAAAATCTAATTGTGAGAGGCACATACCTTATGGAAATAAAAGGTTAAGGAACAAGAAGAAACCAATGTGGATAAATAGAACTGTAAAGAAGTCAAAAAATGACAAAAAGAAAGATTTAAATCACTAAAACAGGAAAAACAGGAGGGTAGCGAGGAAGCACTGAAAAACTATAAGGAAAAAAATTGAATATGTAAAAAACAAAAGCCACCAAACCGAGAGATTAATTGCCAAAGAGAGCAAAACTAACCCTAAAATGTTCTTCAATTATAGAAATGATAAAAACTATAAATCTGAAGGTGTCGGCCTTCTACAGAGCAATGAGGGGGGAGTTGCAGAGAGTGACGAGGAGAAAGCAAAGCTATTAAATATTTTTGTATCCACTGTATTCAGAGGAACATAAACTGTCAGATGAAATGCAGAATGTAAAAGTAAATTCCCCATTAAAAGTGCCCTGTCTGACCCAGGAAGAAGTACAACAGCGACTTAAAAATATTAAAATAGACAAATCGCCAGGGCCAGATGGCATACACCCCCGAATCCTAAGAGAATTAAGTAATGTCATAGACAGACCCTTATTTATGATATTTACAGACTCTATACTGACAGGGAGTGTTCCACAGGATTGGTGCATAGCAAATGTGGTGCCAATATTCAAAAAGGGTGCAAAAACAGACCCCGGAAAGTATAGGCCGGTAAGTTTAACATCTGTTGTGGGTAAACTGTTTGAAGGTTTTCTAAGAGATGCTATCTTGAAGGATCTCAATGAAAACAAACAAATAACATCATATCATCATGGCTTCATGAGGGATCGGTCATGTCAAACAAATTTAATCAATTTAATCAGTTTCTCCAAAGCATTTGACACTGCACCACGTAAAAGGTTAGTATTTAAAATGAGAATGCTCGGACTGGGAGAAAACATCTGTATGTGGGTAAGTAACTGACTCAATTAAAGAAAACCAAGGGTTGTTATTAATGGTACACACTGAGATTGGGTCACTGTCACTAGCAGAGTACCTCAGGGGTCAGTAGTGGGCCCTTTTCTCTTCAATATATTTATTAATGATCTTGTAGAAGGCTTGCACAGTAAAATTAAAATTTTTGCAGATGGCACTATACTGTGTAAAGTAATTAGCACTGAAGAGGACAGTATACTGGTACAGAGGGATCTGGATAGATGAGGTTTAACACTGACAAATGTAAGGTTATGCACATGGGAAGGAATAATGCAAATCACCCGTACATACTAAATGGTAAAACACTAGGTAACACTGACATGGAAAAGGACCTAGGAATTTTAATAAACAGCAAACTAAGCAGTAAAAAACAGTGTCAGGCAGCTGCTGCCAAGGCCAGTAAGATAATGGGTTGCATCAAAAGGGGCATAGATGCCCGTGATGAGAACATAGTCCTACCACTTTACAAATCACCATCAGACCACACATGGAGTACTGTGTACAGTTCTGGGCTCCTGTGAACAAGGCAGACATAGCAGAGCTGGAGAAGGTTCAGAGGAGGGCACCTAAAGTAATCACTGGAATGGGGCAATTACAGTACCCTGAAAGATTATCAACATTAGCGTTATTCACTTTAGAAAAAAGATGACTAAGGGGTAGAGTTCGGGTTCGAGAAATTCGGCCGAAATTCCCGGAAATGTTCGGGTTCGGGATCCGAACCCGATCCGAACTTCGTCCCGAACCCCATTGAAGTCAATGGGGACCCGAACTTTTCGGCACTAAAAAGGCTGTAAAACAGCCCAGGAAGGCTGCAAAAGGCAGCAACATGTAGGTAAATCCCCTGCAAACAAATGTGGATAGGGAAATGAATAAAAAAAATGAATAAAAATAAAATAAATAAAAATTAACCAATATCAATTGGAGAGAGGTCCCATAGCAGAGAATCAGGCTTCACGTCAGCCACCACTGCAACAGTCCATTGGCATATATTTAGGCCCAGGCACCCAGGCAGAGGAGAGAGGTCCCATAACAGAGAATCTGACTTCATGTCAGCAGAGAATCAGTGTGCATGTCATAGCAGAGAATCAGGCTTCACGTCAGCCACCAATGCAACAGTCCATTGTCATATATTTAGGCCCAGCACCCAGGCAGAGGAGAGAGGTCCCGTAACAGAGAATCTGGCTTCATGTCAGCAGAGAATCAGTCTGCATGTCATAGCAGAGAATCAGGCTTCACGTCAGCCACCACTGTAACAGACCATTGTCATATATTTAGGCCCAGCACCCAGGCAGAGGAGAGAGGTCCCGTAACAGAGAATCTGTCTTCATGTCAGCATAGAATCAGTCTGCATGTCATAGCAGAGAATCAGGCTTCACGTCACCCAACATTGGAACAGTCCATTGTCATATATTTAGGCCCAGGCAGAGGAGAGAAGTCCCGTAACAGAGAATCTGGCTTCATGTCAGCAGAGAATCAGTCTGCATGTCATAGCAGAGAATCAGGCTTCACGTCACCAACCACTGTAACAGTCCATTGTCAGATATTTAGGCCCAGCACCCAGGCAGAGGAGAGAGGTCCCGTAACAGATAATCTGTCTTCATGTCAGCAGAGAATCAGTCTGCATGTCATAGCAGAGAATCAGGCTTCACGTCACCCACCACTGTAACAGTCCATTGTCATATATTGTGTGGCGCCGAGGGGGTTAAGCGAAGACTGGGGAGACGGAGACAAAGGGTTAAGGCGGTTCTGCAGCCAGCAGTTTTAGTTTGGAAGTTCCATTATACAGGGGTGGTTCTCCCCCGGATGGGGGGGCGTATTATTATATGTTAGGGCTGCGTAGCTTATCCTCCCCCTCCCTCTGATTGGTTATAAGAAGTGGTACGCACCAGCAGGGGTTAAAATAGGGGTTGCGGCAGGGCTCTGCCTCTTCCTCTACGGCTCCAGCAGGCAGCTCAGCTCAGCAGGTATGGCCACAGAGGATCAGCTGTGTGCAGTGCTTGCTGCACATTGGAGAAATGAGGGCCCGGCTTTTCTTGCCCGCATGACTGCGGGCTTACAAGCGCCCCAGCCACCTATCCCCCCGCCCGTTGCTTGTGCAATATCACCGGAGCGGCCGGGTGGCAGGCGGCCCACCAGAAATACCCGCCCACCCGCCCGTCTCAGTCCCTCTCTTGCCCCTGTACCTCGCCGCATCAGGAGCCGGCGGCAGCAGCAGCGTGAGGGTTCCTCCGGCATCCAGGGTTAGGAGGACTCCAGCGCTTCGGCCTGCACGTCAGCAGGCCACGCCCACCACTCACCAGCTTCCGGCGCCGCGGGACCAGCAGTATCAGTTCCCGCCAGCAGTGTCTCAGCCCCTCCTCCCTGCTCCCCCTGCACATTCCACTATGGGCAATCAGCACAGCGAGCGCTCCTCTGCTGAGGAGAATTCACCCATAGAGCAGGCACCTGTCCCTACGGCGGAGGAGCAGTCTGTGGAAGCGTTAGTCAATATTGCAGTGGCTTTATCACCGCAAGGGACGCAGCTCACTGCCACAGAAGCATGCCCCTTTCAGGCCCTCCAATGCAGCTGCCGGCTAGTGGGGTTCCTTACCCCCCAGCCACTATTGCAGTCTAACCCCCCTTTGCTCACACCAATTACAACTGCCAAGTGTACAAATGTCCATGCCGGCTACCGCTCCTGGACAGGAGGCGGCCCCACGCTATCCTTCTCAGCGAAGATCACCTGCAGCTTCCCACGACCGCCGAGAAAGGCGCAGGTCGGGTTCTCACCGTTGCCGCCGTTCCCGTCATACTTCCAGAGCCCATAGCCGTAGTAGCCGTTCGACACGGTCTAGATCGGCAAGATGGAGGTCGCCTTCGTCTTCAGAGTTGAGCTCCTGCGGATCGGATTCCGGCAGGTCACATGCTCGGTGTTCGCGGGCCCCAGACGTCAGTCAAGAAGGCCTTCCCGCGGGGCGGAGCCCGCCAGCCCGGTTCCAACAACGGTTCCTCAGGCGAGTTTGGTCACTCCTTCACTTCAGAATACAGCTAACGGTGAGTACAATTTTACTGGGGCATGGGGTGCAGATACAGTTGCCAAGGGTTTGGTCCCTGCGCTTAGGGCGTTGCTAGCACAGTTAGACCCCGGTGCTTCTCTAACACAGCCCGCCACAGAGGCTTCTTTGTCCAGCAAACCCAGGCCTACTGATTGTAAGGACTCCATATTTTGCGGCTTAACGCCGTTGGGAGCCCACCTAGATGAAGACACTAAAAATAAAATAAGGGCTAACCAGTATATTGACATCTGGTCGCTAATTTCGGTGGATCAGCATACGGTGGATAAAGAAAGGCGCCCCAATGCTGAGCGATTTATTGACCGTAGACCAAAGGTTGCTCGTACCATAGGTAATTGGGTACAAGCATTTGCGGTTTTAGGTTACACCATGGCGCAGCGCCGGCCGGAACTCTCGGCGGACCTTTTAGTCTACATGGACTCTATCTATAGTGCGTTTAAGGCGCATGGCGGTTCCGCATGGTGGCGGTACGACGAAGAGTTCCGCCGACGGTTAGCCTTACAGCCTGAGATAGGTTGGGGGGTTAAAGCAGCGGATTTATGGCTTCGGCTTATGATGTCACAGAGACCGCAACCCTTTCCTCCCGCGGCCACTGCTCCTTCAGCAAATGCATACGGCGCAGTGGCCGTGCGCAGGCCAGGGGCCTGCTGGTTATATAACGAGGGACATTGTAAATTTTTTGCCCTCTGCAAGTACAAGCATGAGTGTTCCATCTGCGGAGGATCACATGCTGCTATCCGATGCCAGCGCCAGCTTCCAGCACATAAAGCCCACGCTTCTGCCGGAGGGAAAGACCCCGGTGAGCGTTCACGCGATGTCCCCGTGGCTAAATCAGTACCCCAATGAGCGGGTGGCTGCTCAGCTGCGTGATGGTTTCACGTCTGGTTTTTTCATTCCGTTTTATTTCTCTTCCCTACCCACAATTTCTGATAATTTGAAGTCCGCAAAGGAGAACCCGGAACAACTGAGAAGCAAAGTAGGTAAAGAGGTCTCTTTAGGGCGTATACTAGGACCATTTAAGTCCCCTCCGTTTAAAAACATACGTATTTACCCTTTAGGTCTGATACCTAAAAAAGAGCCAGGTTCATTCAGATTGATACATCATTTGTCCTTTCCAAAGGGCTCATCTGTGAATGATGGTATTTCCAAGGAGGAATCTTCGGTGTCATATGTGTCATTTGATAGGGCAGTAGCTTTGGTTAGTCGCGCCGGAAAGGGCGCATTGTTGGCTAAATCTGACATTGAAGCAGCTTTTCGCTTACTCCCTGTACATCCTGATTGTTATCACCTATTAGGTTGTATGGTGGATGGCGCCTATTACTATGACACATGTCTACCGATGGGTTGCTCTATATCATGCCATTATTTTGAATTGTTCAGCACCTTTTTGGAATGGGTCATCCGTTTTGAAACGGCCTCACAGGATATTATCCATTATTTAGATGATTTTCTATTTGTTTCCCCTGGCAATTCAAAACAATGTCAATTCCTCCTGGATACATTTCGTTTTTTCATGGCTCGTTTTGGTGTTCCCCTATCGGAGGATAAAACGGTTGGTCCGGCGACAATCATCACGTTTTTAGGTATTGAAATTGATACCAACCTGATGGTTTTCCGCCTACCGAACGACAAATTGCAGAAATTAACAGCTTTGATATTGGGATTCATGTCAGTAAAATCGGTGACGCTAAGACAAATGCAGGAGTTATTAGGATTATTAGTATTTGCGTGTCGCATCATGCCGATGGCGCGTGTTTTTTCCCGTAGACTATCCCTGTCCACGTGCGGGGGTTAAAAGCCGTTTCACCACATCCGGTTGTCCAAGCAGCTGAAATTGGATTTGCAGGTCTGGGAATCCTTTTTGACTCAGTATAATGGCCACACTTGTTATCAATCTGTAGAGATTTCATCTCCGGATTTGTCATTATTTACGGACGCTGCTGGGTCCACCGGTTTTGGTGCAATATTAGGCCTAGAGTGGTGCGCGGCACCATGGCCTGACTCCTGGCGTTCGCGTGGTCTCTGTGCCAACATCACTTTACTGGAATTATTCCCTATTATTGTGGCCGTCAACGTGTGGGGCCCCCTTTTTCGAAATAGGACGGGTCTGTTTTTACACGGACAACATGGCGGTAGTCTGCTGTATTAACTCATTAACCTCTTCTTCCCTGCCAGTTCTCTCGCTACTCCGCCACCTGGTCCTCCGTTGCTTGGAGTTCAATGTCTGGTTTCGAGCTCGGCATGTGCCAGGCGTCAACAATCCTATAGCTGACGCTCTCTCTCGTTTTCGTTGGCAGGAATTCAGGTTCCTGTTGCCGGGGGCAATCCAAGATGGGATCCCGTGCCCGACAACGCTTTGGGAGTTGCCGATCAGCGACTGATGAGTATGGTACAAGCGTCGGTGGCACCAGCCACATGGTCAGCGCATGGTAAGGCGTGGGCAGAATGGAGGGCGGTGGCGGAGGAGTTGCCAAATGTGATATTGCCAGCTGCATGTTTACAGGTGACTGTTGCTTATATTTTGTCCCTGAAAGACAAAGGGGTAAGTGCTTTGGTTGCGCAGCGAAAATTGTGGGGAGTTTCGTTTTATCTTAAAATGCGAGGTTGGCAGGACGCGACTCAGCATTTCTTGATTAGGCAAGCTATTAGGGGTTGGCGTAAGGAGCATGTCCGCCGCGAATGTCGCCGCCCAGTGTCATTTGCTTTGTTAGGCAAGCATTTGTCAATTGTTACCTTCCATTTGTTCATCTCCTTATGAGGTGGGTTTATTTAGGGCCGCTTTCTGCTTAGCCTTTTTTGCAGCCCTCCGGATTGGGGAGCTGGTTTCCCCTTCCCTCACTCGGGCAGGAGGTCTGGCAGCTACGGACGTTTTCATCAGCGACTCGGCCTTAAGGGTCTTCATCAGGCGCTCCAAAACAGACGTTTTTGCGCGTGGGGCCTGGCTTCCATTGCATAAGATTGGAGGCCCAGTTTGTCCCTCATGCCGCTGTGGCGCAGTTCGTGGCTACTCGACCTGAGGGAGCTACCTTCCTGATACATGCTGATGGCACACCCCTTACTCGTTTTCAGTTTAGATCCATATTTCGTCGTTGCCTCCTTTTTCTGCACTTACCAGTTTCAGAATTTGGCACGCACTCTTTTAGAATTGGTGCATGCCACGGAGGCGGCTCGCGCTAGGGTTGCCAGAGGCTGAGGTTCAGAGGATCGGCCAGTTGGAAATCTGCCTGCTTTGCTTCATATGTACGACCTCATTTATTGATTTGATTTTCTTTTAGATGCTGCCCAGATTACGGTTTGCTTCATCGGCCAATCATACATTTTTTGGGCGGGACAGAGAGCGGAAAGTCGTCCGGGAGGTCGATGCCTTGGCTTCCGAAATATTCAAGCACGCTGGCGGGGTGTTCGGGGCTTACGCTGGTCCCAGGTCCTCCCGGAAGCGGTTGAATGTAGTCATCTAGTGCGATCCCCAGGTGATATTGGTTATACATGCTGGTGGCAATGACCTGTGTCTGCTAAGATAGCGGAATTGATCACATTAATAAGAGCTGATCTAGAGAGACTTCCCTCTTTCTTTCAGGAGGAGGTCATTGTATGGTCGGAAATTATTCCCCGGGTTACGTGGCAAGGTGCCAGGGATGCCACGGCCATAGAAGGGCCAGGCGCACGGTCAATAATCGCATTTCACGTTTTATTCGATCCAGAGCGGGGGTAGTAGTGCGCCATCGCCAGTTGGAAGGCGACAACGGGCGATTGATGCGGCCTGATGGTGTCCACTTAAATGACATAGGGTTAGATATTTTCTTATCCGGTTTACAGGATGGAGTTGAGCAGGCCCAGTTCTTGTTGGGTGTGGGTCGGTGCGCCGTGTAGAAATACACGGGCCCCTCCGTGGAGGTCGGTGCTAAAAGCAAAATGGAGAAGAAGGCGGACTTGCCCACAGAGGGAGTCTGTGGGGCATACTGCTTCTGGAGACTCCAAAATTTGTTGATGTTGGTTCGAGTATAAAATAAAAGTTGGTTTGATAAAGAAATGAGTAATAAAGCTGTGACCGACTCTCACCCAACAAAAGAAGGTTGTCATGTCATTATTTCTAGCTGCTAAGGGTTAAAGAGGTCAGTAGTTTCATTCTCCACAGTCTTAGGCCCAGGCACCCAGCCAGAGGAGTGAGGTCCCGTAACAGAGAATCTGGCTTCATGTCAGCAGAGAATCAGTCTGCATGTCATAGCAGAGAATCAGGCTTCACGTCACCCACCACTGTAACAGTCCATTGTCATATATTTAGGCCCAGGCACCCAGCCAGAGGAGAGAGGTCCCATAATAGAGAATCTGGCTTCATGTCAGCAGAGAATCAGTCTGCATGTCATAGCAGAGAATCAGGCTTCATGTCAGCCACCACTGCAACAGTCCATTGGCATATATTTAGGCCCAGCACCCAGCCAGAGGAGAGAGGTCCCGTAACAGAGAATCTGGCTTCATGTCAGCAGAGAATCAGTCTGCATGTCATAGCAGAGAATCAGGCTTCATGTCAGCCAACATTGGAACAGTCCATTGGCATATATTTAGGCCCCGGCACCCAGACAGAGGAGATGTTCATTCAACTTTGGGTTGCCCCGCAATATAATGGTAAAATGAAAATAAAAATAGGATTGAATGAGGAAGTGCCCTGGAGTACAATAATATATGGTTAAGGGGAGGTAGTTAATGTCTAATCTGCACAAGGGATGGACAGGTCCTGTGGGATCCATGCCCGGTTCATTTTTATGAACGTCAGCTTGTCCACATTGGCTGTAGACAGGCGGCTGCGTTTGTCTGTAATGACGCCCCCTGCTGTGCTGAATACACGTTCAGACAAAACACTGGCCGCCGGGCAGGCCAGCACCTCCGAGGCATAAAAGGCTAGCTCTGGCCACGTGGACAATTTAGAGACCCAGAAGTTGAATGGGGCCGAACCATCAGTCAGTACATGGAGGGGTGTGCACACGTACTGTTCCACCATGTTAGTGAAATGTTGCCTCCTGCTAACATGTTGCGTATCAGGTGGTGGTGCAGTTAACTGTGGCGTGTTGACAAAACTTTTCCACATCTCTGCCATGCTAACCCTGCCCTCAGAGGAGCTGGCCGTGACACAGCTGCCTTGGCGACCTCTTGCTCCTCCTCTGCCTTGCCCTTGGGCTTCCACTTGTTCCCCTGTGACATTTGGGAATGCTCTCAGTAGCGCGTCTACCAAAGTGCGCTTGTACTCGCGCATCTTCCTATCACGCTCCAGTGCAGGAAGTAAGGTGGGCACATTGTCTTTGTACCGTGGATCCAGCAGGGTGGCAACCCAGTAGTCCGCACACGTTAAAATGTGGGCAACTCTGCTGTCGTTGCGCAGGCACTGCAGCATGTAGTCGCTCATGTGTGCCAGGCTGCCCAGGGGTAAGGACAAGCTGTCCTCTGTGGGAGGCGTATCGTCATCGTCCTGCCTTTCCCCCCAGCCACGCACCAGTGATGGGCCCGAGCTGCGTTGGGTGCCACCCCGCTGTGACCATGCTTCATCCTCATCCTCCTCCACCTCCTCCTCATCCTCGTCCTCCTCGTCCTCCAGTAGTGGGCCCTGGCTGGCCACATTTGTACCTGGCCTCTGCAAAAAACCTCCCTCTGAGTCACTTCGAAGAGACTGGCCTGAAAGTGCTAAAAATGACCCCTCTTCCTCCTCCTCCTCCTCCTGGGCCACCTCCTCTTCCATCATCGCCCTAAGTGTTTTCTCAAGGAGACATAGAAGTGGTATTGTAACACTGATAACGGGGTCATCACCACTGGCCATGTTGGTGGAGTACTCGAAACAGCGCAACAGGGCACACAGGTCTCGCATGGAGGCCCAGTCATTGGTGGTGAAGTGGTGCTGTTCCGTAGTGCGACTGACCCGTGCGTGCTGCAGCTGAAACTCCACTATGGCCTGCTGCTGCTCGCACAGTCTGGCCAGCATGTGCAAGGTGGAGTTCCACCTGGTGGGCACGCCGCATATGAGGCGGTGAGCGGGAAGGCCGAAGTTGCGCTGTAGCGCAGACAGGCGAGCAGCGGCAGGATGTGAACGCCCGAAGCGCGAACAGACGGCCCGCACTTTATGCAGCAGCTCTGACATGTCGGGGTAGTTTTGAATGAACTTCTGCACCACCAAATTCAGCACATGCGCCAAGCAAGGGATGTGCGCCAAACCGGCTAGTCCCAGAGCTGCAACGAGATTTCGCCCATTATCGCACACCACCAGGCCGGGCTTGAGGCTCACCGGCAGCAACCACTCGTCGGTCTGTTGTTCTATACCCCGCCACAACTCCTGTGCGGTGTGGGGCCTGTCCCCCAAACATATGAGTTTCAGAATGGCCTGCTGACGTTTACCCCAGGCTGTGCTGAAGTTGGTGGTGAAGGTGTGTGGCTGACTGGATGAGCAGGTGGAAGAAGAGGAGGAGGAAGCCGAGTAGGAGGAGGTGGCAACAGGAGGCAAAGAATGTTGCCCTGTGATCCTTGGCGGCGGAAGTGTAGTGTCCCACTAGGTAGGGGTGGGCACTACACAAGGGTCAATTGGTGTGCGCGTTACTCCTACTCACAAGGAACAGAAGTGTCATATTTAATTCTGCATTTAATGTATGTTTTAATGTGTTTTTACATGCAATGTACCCCTGTATTATGCAGTAGCAGGCCTAGTTGGGTGTAGTTAGACATCCCAGACACTAGAGGGAGATAGGGAGCCCCTAGTATAAATGTCCAGGCCCACACAGGGAGTGTTAGTGCAGAGTCAGGAGTCTGAGAAGACAGAGGTTAAGAAGCCTGCTCCTGACATGCAGCTGGATAGCCCTGGCTGCTAGCGATGTCCAGGAGGCTGTTGAGAAGCTCCAGCCTGCCTGAGAACAAGAGAGCCTAAGTTAGCTCTGAAGATACCCCAGTTGTAGGAACCAACCTCCTGGGAGAAACTTACAGTTATCCACCTGATAGGAGGAGGTGACCCAGGGTAAGCTAAGTGACCCTGATGGGCAGAGGACCTTAGAAAGCATAGCAAGAAGTAGGGCTGCAGCTAACGATTATTTGAATAATCGATTAGTTGCCGATTAATTTCTACGATTAATCGATTAATCTGCAAAAACGACAAAATTACAAAACAGAGGTTTATATGATCTTACTTGAAAAAATATGTTCAAAGGCCATATTAAAACAAATTGTGGACGACACTATTATGGGGGATCTGTGGACGACACTATTATGGGGGATCTGTGGACGACACTATTATGGGGGATCTGTGGACGACACTATTATGGGGGATCTGTGGACGACACTTATGGGGGATCTGTGGACGACACTTATGGGGGATCTGTGGACGACACTTATGGGGGATCTGTGGACGACACTTATGGGGGATCTGTGGACGACACTTATGGGGGATCTGTGGACGACACTTATGGGGGATCTGTGGACGACACTATTATGGGGGATCTGTGGACGGCGCAGTTATGGAGAGGGGGATCTGTGGATGGCGTAGTTATGGATAGGGGGATCTGTGGGTGGCGTAGTTATGGAGAGGGGGATCTGTGGACGGCGCAGTTATGGAGAGGGGGATCTGTGGACGGCGCAGTTATGGAGAGGGAGATCTGTGGGTGGCGCAGTTATGGAGAGGGGGATCTGTGGACGGCGCAGTTATGGAGAGGGGGATCTGTGGGTGGCGTAGTTATGGAGAGGGGGATCTGTGGGTGGCGTAGTTATGGAGAGGGGGATCTGTGGGTGGCGTAGTTATGGAGAGGGGGATCTGTGGGTGGCGCAGTTATGGAGAGGGGGATCTGTGGACGGCGCAGTTATGGAGAGGGGGATCTGTGGGCGGCGCAGTTATGGAGAGGGGGATCTGTGGGTGGCACAGTTATGGAGAGGGGGATCTGTGGGTGGCGCAGTTATGGAGAGGGGGATCTGTGGGTGGCGCAGTTATGGAGAGGGGGATCTGTGGGCGGCGCAGTTATGGAGAGGGGGATCTGTGGGTGGCGCAGTTATGGAGAGGGGGATCTGTGGGTGGCGCTGTTATGGAGAGGGGGATCTGTGGATGGCGCTGTTATGGAGAGGGGGATCTGTGGGTGGCGCAGTTATGGAGAGGGGGATCTGTGGGTGGCGCTGTTATGGAGAGGGGGATATGTGCACTGTTATGGGCATAACAGTGCACAGATCCCTTTCCTCATAACAGTGCACAGATCCCCCTTCCCATAGCAGTGCCATACACAGACCCCCCCTCCTCCCCATAGCAGTGCTATACACAGACCCCCCCTCCCCATAGCAGTGCCATAGACAGATCCTCCCCCCTCCCCATAGCAGTGCTATACACAGACCCCCCTCCCCATAGCAGTGCCATAGACAGATCCTCCCCCCTCCCCATAACAGCCCCGGCGCTTATAAGTCGGACTAATCACCGTCTGCATCTTTATTTTACCTTTTTACAATGACGCTCCTGTAACAGCCAGGCAGAGCGGACGGCGGCGTAACGTCACTCACTCACGTGACGCACCTGCTCCGCCCACCTCATGAATGAAGGAGGCGGAGCAGGCGTGTCACGTGAGTGAGTGACGTTACGCCGCCGTCCGCTCTGCCTGGCTGTTACAGGAGCGTCATTGTAAAAAGGTAAAATAAAGATGCAGGGACCGCCCGCATAGCAACGAATCGGCGATTATTCGATAACTGGATTCGTCGACAACGAATCCAGTTATCGAATATAATCGATTACATCGATTAATCGTTGCAGCCCTAGCAAGAAGTATAATACCTGAGGAAGAAAGTAACCAAGGATTTAAGCCACCCTTTTAGGCATCCGGGCCTTGGGAGATATAAAGCCAGAGCAGGAGTTCTAGAAAGGACACTGTACATTGATTCTGAGAAAGGTACAACCTGCTGCTAAATGCTTGTGGAATTTACCCTCAGTGTAACTTGCATGACTATTGCCTGCCATATTGTGAATAAGCCCCTTTGTGGAACTGTAATCTGAAGACTGTGCTACACCTGCTGTACAAAGTTGGATTGTTCAGTAAAGTTGCGTTTTGGTTCACTATATACTTGTGTACCTTCATCATTCCAACCACCAACCGGCGTGCCACCGTCCAAAGGCACTGGCGTCACGAATACCACAGGGACCTTGCCCCAGGCACACAAAATACCTGTAACATCCAGGGCACCTCAACTACCATCAGGCCTGGTCCCTATCTACAGAGCGTGTAGAACCGTGTCTACCTCTCCTTCACTGCCACGCGCCTGCCCAGGGTTCTTCAAATATAGTGAGTACCCTCGATTGCCCATAACTGTGACCTCACTTCATCATACCCTGCAGGTCTGGCGTGTTGCAGAAGGACGTGCGCCAGGGGCCCAGCTGCCACTACATTTACCCAGTGTGCAGTTAGGGAGATATAGCGTCCCTGGCCGTGCTTACTGGTCCACGTATCTGTGGTTAGGTGGACCTTGCCACAGATGGCGTTGCGCAGTGCACACTTGATTTTATCGGATACTTGGTTGTGCAGGGAGGGCACGGCTCTCTTGGAGAAGTAGTGGCGGCTGGGAACAACATACTGTGGGACAGCAAGCGACATGAGCTGTTTGAAGCTGTCTGTGTCCACCAGTCTAAATGACAGCATTTCATAGGCCAGTAGTTTAGAAATGTAAATCACAGAAAAAATGCACCAAACGGATATGCTACTGACTATACTGGCTAGTCATAAATGCAGATATTAAAAGCTGAGACTTTTGCCAATATATTCCTGTCAGGAAAATATCGGAGCCCAACATGCATGTTGGGCTCCGATATTTTCCTGACAGGAATATATTGGCAAAAGTCTCAGCTTTTAATATCTGCATTTATGACTAGCCAGTATAGTCAGTGGCATATCCGTTTGGTGCATTTTTTCTGTGATTTATATGATTATATTTTCATCCGCACAATGCTCCGTTTTGTGTACGATGCCCTTGTGGTGCATGTGGACCGCGCCGACATCCTCCACCGTATGCATTTTTTTGCTTGGGATAGTCGTTTGCTGCGGTCCACATGCGGTGGGGCTGCTCCCCCAATGAAAAACACGCTACAGTGTTAGGGGTTGAACAGCTCCCCCAGATTTGCCACTATATTTCTGTGTTTGTGTCTTGTTTTATATGTAGTTTATGTGCCTTTACCTAGTTTAGAAATGCTGGCATTCAGGGCCAGGGTTCGAGGGTGGCTAGGTGGGAATTTACGCTTTCTCTCAAATGTTTGTGAGATGGAGAGCTGAACGCTGCCGTGTGACATGGTTGAGATGCTTGGTGACGGAGGTGGTGGTGGTGTTGGTGGTACATCCCCTGTTTGCTTCGCGGCAGGTGCCAACGTTCCTCTAGAGGCGGAGGAAGAGGCCGAGGCGGCAGCAGCAGAAGAGGCCGAGGCGGCAGCAGCAAAAGAGGCCGAGGCGGCAGCAGCAGAAGAGGTAGCAGGGGGAGCCTGAGTGACTTCCTTGTTTTTAAGGTGTTTACTCCACTGCAGTTCATGCTTTGCATGCAGGTGCCTGGTCATGCAGGTTGTGCTAAGGTTCAGAACGTTAATGCCTCGCTTCAGGCTCTGATGGCATAGCGTGCAAACCACTCGGGTCTTGTCGTCAGCACATTGTTTGAAGAAGTACCATGCCAGGGAACTCCTTGAAGCTGCCTTTGGGGTGCTCGGTCCCAGATGGTGGCGGTCAGTAGCAGGCGGAGTCTCTTGGCGGCGGGTGTTCTGCTTTTGCCCACTGCTCCCTCTTTTGCTACGCTGTTGGCTCGGTCTCACCACTGCCTCTTCCTCCGAACTGTGAAAGTCAGTGGCACGACCTTCATTCCATGTGGGGTCTAGGACCTCATCGTCCCCTGCATCGTCTTCCACCCAGTCTTGATCCCTGACCTCCTGTTCAGTCTGCACACTGCAGAAAGACGCAGCAGTTGGCACCTGTGTTTCGTCATCATCAGAGACATGCTGAGGTGATATTCCCATGTCCTCATCATCAGGAAACATAAGTGGTTGTGCGTCAGTGCATTCTATGTCTTCCACCGCTGGGGAATGGCTAGGTGGATGCCCTTGGGAAACCCTGCCAGCGGAGTCTTCAAACAGCATAAGAGACTGCTGCATAACTTGAGGCTCAGACAGTTTCCCTGGTATGCATGGGGGTGATGTGACAGACTGATGGGGTTGGTTTTCAGGCGCCATCTGTGCGCTTTCTGCAGAAGACTGGGTGGGAGATAATGTGAACGTGCTGGATCCACTGTCGGCCACCCAATTGACTAATGTCTGTACCTGCTCGGGCCTTACCATCCTTAGAGCGGCATTGGGACCCACCAAATATCGCTGTAAATTATGGCGGCTACTGGGACCTGAGGTAGTTGGTACACTAGGACGTGTGGCTGTGGCAGAACGCCACGTCCTCTCCCAGCACCAGAGGGTCCACTAACACCACGTCGACCATGTCCGCATCCGCGTCCTTTACTAGATGTTTTCCTCATTGTTATCATTCACCACAACAACAAAAATATTATTTGGCCCAATGTATTGAATTCAAATTCAGGCCTTTTTTTACAGACACCTAACACTATCTGGCTATCTATTTAGGTACCGTATTACACTAATACAGGCACAGCAGTAACCACAGATTTAGCTGAATATAAATTTAAGGCCTTGTATTTAGACGCTGGGTGACAGGTATAGGTTTACTGACCGAATTAGACTTGGAAATGCACAGTAGCGTGTGGGTGAAGTTATTCAGAATGACCCTATGTGCACCTTGAATCTGATATACCCTTTTAGGGATAGATTTAAAATAGCTCTGATACAGCAGAAACCACTAAATTAGGAAATTGCTAAATTGGGAATTGTATTTCAACCCAGAACAAAAAATGTGCTTTGACGGACACTAAATAACTTGACCAGCCTCAACAGTACAGCAGTAACGACAGATTTAGCTGGATATAAATTTTAGGCCTAGTATTTAGGCGCTGGGTGACAGGTATAGGTTTACTGACAGAATTAGACTTGGAAATGCACAGTAGCGTGTGTGTGAAGTTATTCAGAATGACCCTATGTGCACCTTGAATCTGATATACCCTTTTAGGGATAGATTTAAAATAGCTCTGATACAGCAGAAACCACTAAATTAGGAAATTGCTAAATTGGGAATTGTATTTCAACCCAGAACAAAAACTGTGCTTTGACGGACACTAAATAACTTGACCAGCCACACCAGTAACGACAGATTTAGCTGGATATAAATTTGAGGCCTATTATTTAGGCGCTGGGTGACAGGTATAGGTTTACTGACAGAATTAGACTTGGAAATGCACAGTAGCGTGTGTGTGAAGTTATTCAGAATGACCCTATGTGCACCTTGAATCTGATACACCCTTTTAGGGATAGATTTAAAATAGCTCTGATACAGCAGAAACCACTAAATTTGGAAATTGCTAAATTGGGAATTGTATTTCAACCCAGAACAAAAAATGTGCTTTGACGGACACTAAATGAATTGACCAGCCACAACAGTACAGCAGTAACGACAGATTTAGCTGGATATAAATTTGAGGCCTAGTATTTAGGCGCTGGGTGACAGGTATAGGTTTACTGACAGAATTAGACTTGGAAATGCACAGTAGCGTGTGTGTGAAGTTATTCAGAATGACCCTATGTGCACCTTGAATCTGATATACCCTTTTAGGGATAAATTTAAAGTAGGCCTGATACAGCAGAAACCACTAAATTAGGAAATTGCTAAATTGGGAATTGTATTTCAACCCAGAACAAAAACTGTGCTTTGACGGACACTAAATAACTTGACCAGCCACACCAGTAACGACAGATTTAGCTGGATATAAACTTGAGGCCTAGTATTTAGGCGCTGGGTGACAGGTATACGTTTACTGACAGAATTAGACTGGGATATGGCCAGAAAATAACCACACTATTGATGGTTAAATGCACTTGGTGTGACAGCTTGACCAACCACACTACTGATGGTTAAATGCACTTGGTGACAGGCGCAGCTTGCCCCTGATGTAGTATATGGCCAAAAAATTAACAGACTATTGCTGGTTAAATGCACTTGGTGTGACAGCTTCACCCTGATGTAGGATTTAGCCAAAAAACAACCACACCATTGAGCGTTAAATGCACTTGGTGACAGGCTCAGCTTGCCCCTGATGTAGTATATGGCCGAAGAATAACCAGACTATTGCTGGTTAAATGCACTTGGTGTGACAGCTTCACCCTGATGTAGGATTTAGCCAAAAAACAACCACACCATTGAGGGTTAAATGCACTTGGTGGCAGCTTGTGCTGGCACACCACAAGACACAAAATGGCCGCCGATCACCCCAGAAAAAAGTGACTGAAAAACGCTCTGGGCAGCCTAAAAACAGTGAGCAATTCAATAGCAGCAGTTCAATCATCCACAGCTGCAGATCGATCTCTGAATGAAGTCCTTTGGAGGAGTTAATCACTGCCTAATCTCGCCCTAACGTGGCAGCTGCAACCTCTCCCTATGCTGATCAGAGCAGAGTGACGTGCGGCGCTACGTGACTCCAGCTTAAATAGAGGCTGGGTCACATGGTGCTCTGGCCAATCACAGCCATGCCAATAGTAGGCATGGCTGTGACGGCCTCTTGGGGCAAGTAGTATGACGCTTGTTGATTGGCTGCTTTGCAGCCTTTCAAAAAGCGCCAAGAAAGCGACGAACACCGAACCCGGACTTTTACGAAAATGTCCGGGTTCGGGTCCGTGTCACGGACACCCCAAAATTCGGTACGAACCCGAACGATACAGTTCGGGTTCGCTCATCCCTATTAAGGACTCTTCGATGCGTGGCAACGGATAAGCATCTTCATGGGTGATTTGATTGCTTTTTCTATAATTCACGCAGAAACTAATGCTGCCATCTTTTTTTCGGACAAGAACTAGGGGAGCAGGACAGGGACTATGACTGTCCCGGATTATATTAGAGTACTTAATTTCCTGTATCATCTCTTTTACGGACTGGTAGGTAGTAGGTGGTATGGGTCTGTATCTCTCCTTGATAGGAGGTTGAGAGCCAGTAGGTATGGTGTGTTTGATTACACTGACCTCTCCGTAGTCCGTGGAGTGCTTGCTAAAGGCCTTGTGGTGTTGTAACATCCCAGAGTATGTTACTAAACTCTGTTTTCCTGCTACAACATGTCAGGTGTATATTTATTGTCATCTTGTGTAATCTAACACTGTATTTTCCATTATATGTTCATTTTCTATACCTGTTTCATAAATTTGCTGTAATTTCCATGTACACCAGCAGGTGGCAGCAATGTGTTTAGTTCAGTTTAGCATATCTAGACTGGAATAGTACATTCCAATCTACTTCCCCCCTCTTTGAGGAGGTGTGGAATGTTCCCACTTCCTGCCTAATGGGGAGGAAAGAAAGTTCTAGTTATTGTACCAGCCCCCCGGCTTGGGGAAGGCTATGTTGGTAGGAGCTCCCAGTTACAGGGATCCCAACCTAAGATCCAGCCTCGGCTGAGGCCAAGGATCACTCTTCCCAGCCTGAGTCATCTACCTCAGCTGGTGACAAGCAAACAACACCTCCAGCATCCAGGAAGAAACATTCCCTTGAGCCAAGCTGTGAGTACTTATCCAGAGTCCAGGAGAAGCCAAACTCCTCCTCAGCTAGTCAGGCCCATACTAAGCAGAAGACCAACAGAGCAGAAGATAGATACCTGCCAGATTCTCCAGGCACATAGTATAGGAGCAGAAGAGATATTGATCCCTGAAATACATTGCCTATACCTGCTGGGACCCAAGACTATTGCTGTAACTCGTATGGATTCAAAGCTGCCCTCCAGTAAAGACAAGTTGCATTATACTTCAAGTCTGGATCTCATTCATTCCTCTATTACTCCTATTAACAACACTCAATTTATTGCAAGTGAGCCATGATCCAGGAGTCCAGCCATACCAAGGTAGGAGACACCGCTGACACTACCATACCTACTACACAGAGACATTATCCCCCTCTGGCATTCCTCACCTGGTACATGAGTTATAACATCTTAAAGGGCCCTGCTACAGTACCTGCACAAGCTGCAATTGGCGTCACAAACAAACGTATAAACTTATACACATATCTATCCTGACCCACTGCATTGTAGCAGCGTCCTGCTCATTGCAGTGTTCTTTCACCAGATTCAGGACTCCCTCTATTTGCTCCTTCGGGGTGGATTCGTTCCCCACATGAAGTTCCTCCCACCAGGATACTGAAGAGGCGCTGGCAGGGACGTTGCTGCTCTGTGCGGTCTGGAACGTCTCCGTGGCAGGCAGACGGATAACATCCTGGAAGGACACCTGGAAAAGCTGAGCAACGGGGCAGTGCTTAGAAAGAGTAACAGGGTGATCACTGAAATTAATCAAATGGATAGGCACTTTACATTGAGATACGGTCACCAGACTCTTGGCTGTTCGCACGAAGGGATGATTCTCAATTTGGATAGGGCTTGATAGTCCTGGCCCTGGATCCCTAGCACAGCACGGCACCACAGGATGATCTGGGAATTCGGAGGCAGGATTACCGGCCGGTTATCCCGGATCCGGGCAGTACAAATTTCTCCTTTTCCATTTGCAAATTTTTGCTGAGCACACAGCACACTGATAGTCTTTTGAATGACTCTCTTAGAAGCTGGCTAAGCTGAAGGTATGGATTGGTTCAATGCCTCAAGCACCTCGGAGTAACAATTTTTAAAGACATTAGTCCCTAAGACCACGGGGTGTCCCCCTTTATCTCCGTCTTGCACCATAATCACACCTTGTTGTGGTAAGGTGGCTTCTCCCAACTGAAGGGTAGGTTCCCAGTACCCATGGACTTTCACCGGCTTGCCATTGCTAGCAATGATATCTAGCCAGGATTCTGGCGGCTGGGTGAGGAGACTTGAATCCCAGAATTTGTCAAAGGCGGTTCGTTGGATGGTGGTGACCTGAGACCCAGTATCCAGCAGGGCTTCAAAAGGTATTCCGTTGATGCATATGTTAATTTTTGAACGAGATCCTACGTATCTGGGCATCCAGCTTGGATCCTTTGGACCTACTGTTCTACCTCCCGAGGGGCGGTCCTCGGCCTCGGGGGTGGCCCGTTTAACTGCCAACACATTGATTCAGTATGTCCATATTTTTTACAATAGTGGCAGACAGGCTGCTTGCGATTCTTAGACCAGTAACTCGGTCGCCCATCAGGTTCTTTTGGGTATACCTCTTTATATGCAGACGGGAGCCTTTGAGGAAGGGGACTTTCATCTTCCAGTAACAATGGTTTCTCCCATTCCTCTATTTTCCTGCACACCTTTTCCAGGCTCTTAGTGAGATGGTTTACTTGCTCCATTAATGCCACCACCACATCTGTTACTGGAGCCTGAGTGGCTTGACTGGCTCCAGACGGCCTCACATTAACAGTTTTTGACTGGCAGGCCTGAGGTTCAAGGGAGGCCGCTGGCCCCGTGGCCGGGTTTTGGCCTAATATACTGATGGCCAGCTCTTTAAAGTCCAAAAACGCACAATTGGGGTGTTGGGCCGACAGCATCCTCAGCTGGCCCTTTAAATGCTTAGTGTTTACACCCGCAAGGAACTGCTCTCTTAGAGTCCGGTCCGGGTCCTCAGCCTCCCGGGGGTCCACTTGGACCACAGCCCCCAGGGTCTCTTGCAGGGATAAAGCAAAATCACGGAGTGACTCACCAGGCTGTTGCTTCCTGCTGAAAAATCGCATCTTAACTTCGGACACCGTTCTGGCCTCAAATGTGGTGCCGAGGCGATCAAAGATCTGTTCCAGGCTATTCTTTTCAGAGCCGGGCCATGACTTCCCTGCGGGAGGCCCCTTCTAGCTGTGCTAAGAGGATCTCCATTTGTTGCTCATTGGAGATAGGGTAGAGCCGGAACAAGGCCAGGATCTGGTCTCTAAAGTCTTTTAATTTGTGGGCTTCCCTGGAATATTGCGGGAACCAGGGTGCCCCGAAATAATATGGCATGGTCAGTGGCATCAGGCTAGATGCTGCCACAGCGGCGGGCACCCTGTTATCAGCGGAAAGCATTTCAGGAGGTACATCGGGGGCCGCCCGCTCTGCTTCTTCAGGTTCGGACATTGCGTGGTCTCTGGTGGCCAGTTCTATAGACAGACACACGCTGGCCTTCGCTTGCTTAAGCATTGCTAAGGACGCCTACGGAGTGGGTATGGCCCTTTAAGGAGCGACGGAGCAGGCCGGATCTAAGTTGGACGCACTTCCCCCTTGGGTTAAGTCTCTTGTTACTAGTGAGGGACCTTCCCCAGTCTCTTTGCAAGGATCGGAACCTCCCCGGTGCTGGTATATAAAGGGGCCGGTGAATATACGAAAGTTTTTACTTACTCCGGCAATGCTCAGTCCAAATCTCGCGAGGTACGTGGTTACGTTGTGTGGAGGTCCCACGCGCAGCGTCAGAAGATAGGCGCGGCCTCTTGGAGCTCCGAGATTCAAGGTAGGCGGTATTTTCTTTACAGACAGGGTGGTGTCTTTCCTTTTGCAGACTGGCCGGTACCTTCTCTTCTTTTTCGCGCCAAAGAGACACAACAAGGCGCACCAATATTTCAGTCCACTTAGGCGGCCATCTTTAAACACTGGACTGTCAATTCACTGACAGCAAGCGGTGACTTAAATAAGCGGCAAACAGTCCACACAAAACAGTTTTTCACACCGCAAATCTTCACAGTTCCTTGGCCCAACAATTTTAAATAAACGGATGTTGCCTTTATCACTTTATAGCAAATAATTTCACACAGTTTAAATTCCACAATGGCGCAGTAATAATCTAATCCTCTTTGTGACGCCAAAATATGCAGTATGCTACCCTGCAGGGTATTGCGATGGTGAGGTCACGGTTACTTAGGCAAACAAGGGTTGCTCTGGGTTACTCACAATTTTCTTGAAAGACCCTGGGCAGGCGTACAGCAGTGATGGAGAGGCTGGCACAGGGGTCTTCTGGGGCACTCTCTGTGTATAGGGACCAGGCCTGATGGTATGTGAGGTGCCCTGGATGTTGCAGGTTTGTTTAAAGTGCTGGTGGCAAGATCCCTTTAAGATTAGTCACGCCAGTGCCGGTAATGGTGGCACACCGATTTATGATAGGAATAATTGAGGAACACGATGTTGTGGTGAACCAAAACTTCCTTTTACTGGAAACAGTCAACTATTTACAGTCTGGGTTCAGTTCCACATGCAAACAGTTTGTTACAGGCAGGCTTTCACAAATGGCAGGCACAATGTTCTTGCAAGGTACTCAGAGGGTTAAAACACAGATCAGGCTGCACTTTTCCTCAGAATCCTGTCTGTCTCTATCCCAAGGCCCGTATGCCCTATTGATGGCTTTATCCTTGGTTAGGGAAGCTTCCTCAGGTATATATATATCCTTGCATTAAGTAAATCCTTCTGCCCTTCAGCTCTCTGGTTCAGCTGGAAACACTTCTGCTCTGCACTTTGTGGGAACTGCAGGTTTCTCAGGAGGTAACTCTTCCAAAGGTAACAAACGTCTGAGCTACTCTTGCTCAGGAACCTCAGGCAGGCTAGACTGCACTCACTAGCCTCCTGGACTACACTGCCCCTTTCCTGTCTGGGCCTAACTATATATATTAGGGGTTACCTAGCTCCCTCTACTGTCTAGGAGGAGGAACTACACCCTAATAGGCCTGATACTCAGATAACAGGGAAAATACACATAAAACATCATATATAATACAATGGCCCTATTCCACAGGATGTGGAGAGTAACGTGGCCAATTGACCCTTGTGTAGTGCCCACATTTATCTAGTGGGACACTACACAATGTGCTGACGACAAGACACGAGTGGTTTGCATGCTGTGCAATCAGAGCCTGAAGCGGGGCAAAAACATTCTCAACCTGAGCACAACCTGCATGACCAGGCATTTAAGTGCTGTATATAGGAGTTCATGTTATGTTTCCATACATACCGATGTGTTGATGTCTATATTGGTGTAGAGAAAATTTTTAAATAGATTACTCAACATCCGCAGGGAGACTGCAGTAGAAATAGCATATACCTTTATGTTGGGGGGGGGGGGGGAGATCCAAGCAAATTAGCGGCCAAAGCCTGCTCCACATCCAACAATGGGAAAGCTCCAGATGTCCAGGCCTGCATTATGGCAGTTGCTGTTGAAGTAACGAAAAGAAGCACCTGCAGCAGGAGCAGTGACATCTCCAGGACCAAAGAGGAGGAGGCACCTCTTCTAGACCTGTGACTGGAGGGATATAACAACAGGTATTGGCAGCAAGAGGGACGAGCAGCAACAACTTTCCCAGGCTAAATAATAGTGGGCTGCATATGGGACACTTATCCCAGTGTGAATGCAAATGAAAGAGAACGGGGAGAACAAATTCTCTAAGATGTTCTCTGATTATACCCACAACTAAGTCACGAGCCACAGAGCTTAGGTCCAAGTAATGCCCTGTGTGCTGCCAATGTAGTGTCCCACTAGGTAAATGTGGGCACTAAACAAGGGTCAATTGGGCCACGTGGTACTCCTACTCCTGAGGGACAGTGGCAGTGTATTTCACAGTCCATTTTAATGCGTTTTAATATGCTTGTATGTGTATTCTTCCCTGTGATGTGTATCAGGCCTGTTAGGGTGTAGTTCCTCCTCCTGGACAGTAGAGGGAGCTAGGGAACCCCTAGTATATATATTTAGGCCCAGACAGGGAGGAGTCAGTCTGTGTAGTCAGGAGTCTGTGGAGAGACAGAAGTGAGAGGGCACCTTAGCCAGAGAGAAGCTGAGGGCCTCCTCCTGACATGCAGCTAGACAGCCCAGGCTTCTAGTTGCCACCAGGAGGCTAGTGGAAGGGCTCCAGCCTGCCTGAGGATATTGAGCCAGAGTTAGCTCAGAAGATTGTTACCAGGGGAAGAGTTTGCCTCCTGAGAGAAACCTGCAGTTCTCATAACCAGAGAGTATTCCAGCCAACCTATGAGGAGCTGAAGGGCAGAAGGATTATTTACCTAAAGCAAGGGATATATATCTGAGGACGTTTTCTACCAAGGATAAAGCCAGCATTAGGGCATACGGGCCTTGGGATTGAGACAGCCAGGAGTTCTGAGGAATAGTGCACAGTATTTCTGAGTAAAAGTGCAGCCTGGTCTGCTAGTGTTGTTTTTACCCTCTGAGTATCTTGCAAAGAACATTGTACCTGCCATTGTTGTGAAAGCCTGCTTATATCTGCTGCTATCATATGGAACTTTACAAAAGACTGTACAAAGTTAACTGTTTCCAGTAAAATAAGTTTTGGTTCACAACAACAATGTGTTTCTCACTTATTACTACTATAAATCGGTGTGCCACCGTTACAGGCACTGGCGTCACTAATCTTAAAGGGACCTTGCCCCCGGCATACTACACATCCAGGGCACCTCACCCAACATCAGGCCTGGTCCCTATACACCGAGAGTGCCCCAGAGGACTCCTGTGCCAGCCTCTCCATCATTTCTGTACGCCTGCCCGGGGTCTCCCTACAAACTGTAAATGAACAAGAGCAACCCTCGTTTGCCTATTAACAGTGACCTCACAATCGCAATACCCTGCAGGTCTGCGTACTGCACCAACTGCTGCTGTCCTGCCTACTTGTTACAGCAGTGGGTGAGGAACCTCTGTGTCAACCGTACAGATTTGACTTGGGGCTAATCCTAAGGGCGTTATCCTGGCATTCCACTAATTTTCACCCTCTAAACCCTATACATATATCTAAACTTCTCTGCAGGGGAATCACCAGGCCGCTACCTCCTAGAGTAGTCTCTGTTTGGATAACTGCTGACCCACGGGGGTCAAGAGACACCGAGGCAATGCACAGAGGGATCAGGCAAGACTGTATATAGAGACAGGCCAAGGTGAAGGCAGGCACAGGGTGTGTAATCCAATAAAACAGACTGAGGTCAGGACGGGCAGCTCAGGGTCAATATGGAGATCAGAAAGAGAAGGGAAAAATACAGAAAACAGACAGAGGTTGGTAACAGGCAAGAAACAAAACTATGGCACCTTTGCAGTGAATTTGCAACTAGACAACCGATTGCTTGGGCACCGGAGAAGTTGCCTCAGGCAACCCAAGATGACCAGCCATTGGCTGGTGTGAATTAGGGTGCATGCACTGGCTCTTCCAAGAACTGGAAGGAGCACATGCCCTACGGCCAAAGAAGCGAGACTTTTCCGGCAAGAGGCAGGCTGCGGAGTGTAGGGAGGAACAGCCACCGGGCCCACCAAGAGGGGGCAGAGTAAACATGACGGGTCTGCTCGGAGGGCACTGGATGTTTATTTAATACCACTGTTCCTAGACACATGAGGAAGTGAATGGTAACTTTCCTAGCAGCTTCTAATGCAAAAGACACTGCTAATGGTGTTAACCCCTTAAGGACACAGGGCGTACAGGTACGCCCTTGTGCCCTGGTACTTAAGGACAGTGTAGGCTGGCAGTGATCGGAACCCGGTGCCTGCTCAAATCATTGAGCCGGCACCTACACTAAATGCGCGGGGGGGTCCCGTGACCCCCCATGTCAGCGGTCAATTCAGACCTGTGGTTTGCTTCGATTTCTGCAGTTTTTCCGCGGGGATCAGAAACTTTAGTATTCCTAAAATTTATCTGTATCCCCCCTCCCATGCACCCTTGAGTGATTTTAGCCCGGTGGGAGATGCAGGTCACCCACGATCCCCCGCCAGCCTCCCCTTGAATAATCTTTGGTGGTTAGTGGGTATACCAGGGTGCCAGCACATTGCTGACACCCTGGTATAAACGGCTGACATCTGCGATGCGATGTTAGCCGTTTAACCCTTTCCATACTGCGGTCCGTACGCGGAATGGAAAAGGTTAACAGCTCAGGGAGCTCACTCCCTCTCCGATCGGGGGGCTGCTGTGCCTTTGCAGCCCCCCGATGGAGAGGGAGAGAGCCCCCAGACAGCCCCCCGAGAGCCCCGTCCTTACCCTTCCCCGTCTGCGCAGTTCTGGCCACTACTGAGCAGATGGGGAAGGTTCCCATGGCAACAGGACGCCGTCTCCGGCATCCTGCTGTCCATGGTGCTGAACAGATCTGTGCTAAAGGCATAGATCTGTTCAGACAAAGTGTAAGTAAAATACAGTACAAAACACTATATAGTGTACTGTACTGTATTATACAGACATCAGACCCACTGGATCTTCAAGAACCAAGTGGGTCTGGGTTAAAAAAAAAAGTGAAAATAAAGTAAAAATCTAAAATCACATTTATCACTGATTAAAAATGAAAAAAATAAAATTCCCTACACATGTTTGGTATCGCCGCGTCCGTAACGACCTGATCTATAAAAAGGTCATGTTACTTTACCCGAACGGTGAACGCCATAAAAATAAAAAACTATGACGAAATTGAAATTTTGCCCACCTTACTTCCCAAAAAAGGTAATAAACGTGATCAAAAAAGTCGCATGTACGCCATAATTGTAACAATCAAACCGTCATCTCATCCCGCAAAAATCATACCATACCCAAGATAATCGCCCAAAAACTGAAAAAACTATGGCTCTTAGACTATGGAAACACTAAAACATGATTGTTTTGGCTTCAAAAATTTAATCATTGTGTAAAACTTACATAAATAAAAAAAAAGTATACATATTAGGTATCGCCACGTGCGTATCGACCGGCTCTATAAAAATATCACATGACCTAACCCCTCAGATGACCACCGTAAAAAAATAAAAATAAAAACGGTGTAAAAAAAGCTATTTTTTGTCATCTTATGTCACAAAAAGTGTAATAGCAAGCTATCAAAAAGTCATATGCACCCCAAAATAGTGCCAATCCAACCATCATCTCATCCCGCAAAAAATGAGACCCTACTAAAGATAATCTCCCAAAAACTGAAAAAACTATGGCTCTCAGACTATGGAGACACTAAAACTTTTTTTTGTTTTAGAAATGAATTCATTGTGTAAAACTTACATAAATAAAAAAAATTGTATACATATTAGGTATCGCCGCGTCCGTGACAACCTGCTCTATAAAATTACCACATGATCTAACCTGTTAGATGAATGTTGTAAATAACAAAAAAAAAACGGTGCCAAATAAGCTATTTCTTGTTACCTTGCCTCACAAAAAGTGTAATATAGAGCAACCAAAAATCATATGTACCCTAAACAACAAAACTGCCACCCTATCCCGTAGTTTCTAAAATGGGGTCACTTTTTTGGAGTTTCTACTCTAGGGGTGCCTCAGGGGGGCTTCAAATGGGACATGGTGTCAAAAAAACCAGTCCAGCAAAATCTGCCTTCCAAAAACCGTATGGCATTCCTTTCCTTCTGCGCCCTGCCGCGTGCCCGTACAGCGGTTTACGACGACATATGGGGTGTTTCTGTAAACTACAGTATCAGGGCCATAAATAATGAGTTTTGTTTGGCTGTTAACCCTTGCTTTGTTACTGGAAAAAAAATATTAAAATGGAAAATCTGCCAAAAAAGTGAAATTCTGAAATTGTATCTCTATTTTCCATTAAATATTGTGCAACACCTAAAGGTTAACAAAGTTTGTAAAATCAGTTTTGAATACCTTAAGGGGTGTAGTTTCTTAGATGGGGTCACTTTTATGGAGTTTCTACTCTAGGGTTGCATCAGGGGGGCTTCAAATGGGACATGGTGTCAAAAAAACAGTCCAGCAAAACCTGCCCTCCATAAACCAAACGGCGCACCTTTCACTCTACGCCCCGCTGTGTGGCCATACAGTAGTTTTTCGACCACATATTGGGTGTTTCTGTAAACGGCAGAGTCAGGGCAATAAAGATACAGTCTTGTTTGGCTGTTAACCCTTGCTTTGTTAGTGGAAAAAATGGGTTAAAATGGAAAATAAGGCAAAAAAAAAAAATGTTATTCTCAAATGTCATCCCCATTTGCCAATAACTCTTGTGCAACACCTAAAGGGTTAACGACATATGTAAAATCAGTTTTGAATACCTTGAGGGGTGTAGTTTTTTAGATGGGGTCATTTTTTTGTAGTTTTTTAGATGGGGTCATTTTTTTAAAAGCGTTTTAAAGTTATCAGCACTTAAAGTGACACTGGTCAGATTTGCAAAAAATGGCCTGGTCCTAAGGTGTAATAAGGCTGTGTCCTTAGGGGGTTAAAAGTCAGACCCGTTGGTAAGAATTTTGAGATATTTGCATGAAAGTGTTAAGGCTGTATAACACAGCCCTCCTGGCAGTGGCCTGCTCACTAGCGGTGGAGGCTACTGCTATTACATCGCTATACCACCGCTCTACCTCATGCTGTGTAGTGGTTTGCAGGAGGCAAAAGATTTGAATTGTCCGATGAATGAGCGTTTGCTTGTTCATCGGACAATCGGCGTCAGTATTACACTGCATGATGATCCCTAATGAGTGGTCATACGAACACTCGTTAGCAATCATCTGCCAAAACATTAGCAGGTGTAATACAGGCTTTACTGTTTAGCAGCGTTGGTCTCATCTACCAGTGACGTGCCTCTCTTGCTTGTGCACAGACTGGTACCTACTGTACCTACCTACTGTAGAAGCTCTGCCTACCACAGCATTATTGGTCCCACCTACCACCAACGTGGCTACTTGCTTACCCCGCCTACCACATATGACCACTTGTAGATGTGTTTTCAGGGGCCACTTTATAATCCAATCTGCTCCTATATATTCAGAGATTAGCGGCGCTGAATAGACACTGTTTGGGGTCTACAAACATCAGTGCATTCTGACATCTGCATGTGCCGAGTAGACATAATTTACAGACATGTCAAAACCCAGGAACATGTATTACCTAAATATTTCCATTCACATTATCAGAAGAACTCCACTATTTATAATGAGATAGATAGATAAGGCTATGTTCACATCAGAGATACTGCTGTATGGTTTTGAAATCTGGCATGGGATCTCAAAACCACAGCAAAACCCTTCCGTTGTAATAATACAACCGGCTGCATCCGTTCAGAACGGATGAAATACCATTATAATTGAAAATGAAGAAACCGAATCCGGCACCATGGACATTGTTTTTGGGGCCAGATCCCACTTGTTCATTTCAGTTTCCCTTGCCACACACAATAATGCTGCTTGTGTAACATCCCAGAGTTATGTTACTAAACACTTTTACCCCGCTACCACATGTTAAGTGTATTTATCTTGTCATCTGGTATAATTTAATATCACATCCTCAATAATGTGCATATTCTAAGCCTGTTACATGTATTTGCTGTAATTTTCATGTACACCAGCAGGTGGCAGCAATGTTAGCAGGGCCTTAGTAACAGATTAGCATATCTAGACTGGAATAGTACATTCCAGTTTAGCTCCCCCTCTTTGAGGAGGTGTGGAATGTTCCCACATCCTGCCTCATGGGGAGGAAAGGAAGTTACAGGGAGTGTGCCAGCTACCCCTGCTAGGGGAAGGCCGTGCTGGTAGGAGCTCCTAGTTTTAGGGATCCCAACCCAGGATTGTGCCTCGGCTGAGGCCAAAGATCTTCATCCCCAGTCTGAGCCTTCAGCCTCAGCTGGTTGACAAGCAAGCAGCACCTCCAGATCTCCAGGACGAACCATTCCCTGTGAGCAGAACTGTGAGTACTATCCAGAGACCAGGAGAAGCCAAACTCCTCCTCAGCTAGTCAATCCCATACACAGCAGAAGATAGATAGAGCAGAAGCTATAGATTCCTGCCATATTCTCCAGGCACATAGTATAGGAGCAGAAGAGATATTGATCCCTGCCATACATTGCCAAATACCTGCTGGGACCTAAGAGACTATTGCTGTACCTCATATGGATTAATGCTGCAACCAGTAAAGACAAGTTGAATTATAATTCAAGTTTGGATCTCATTCATTGCTACCAAAATCCCTCAATTACTCCTACTAGCAACACACTCATTTATTGCAAGTGAGCAAGGATCCAGGAGTCCAGCCGTACCAAGGTAGGAGACACCGTTGACACTATACCTACTGCTACACAGAGACATTACACCACTCTGGCATTCCTAACCTGGTACGTGAGTTGCAACACCTTAAAGGGCCCTGAGACTGTAACCTGCGCACGCTGCAATTGGCGTCACGAACAAAAACTCTTAACTATCATTTACACCTGACCCAGTCAGTGCATATTATTGCGCCAGTGTGCATTAGTCAAATCCGGCTTACTGCACTTGCATGGGAACCCAACAAACCAGAACGGAATGCATTCTGGTGCACTTCATTCCGGTTTGTTCAGTTTTGAGAGCCTGTTCCACATCTCAAAACTGGACAGCGCAACGCAGATCTGAAAGTAGCCTAAAACAGCAGCACCGTCACAGTAAGAGGCGGTGCAATCCCTCTGGAATCTCAGGAGAAAGACCTGCAAAACAAGCTGGACTGTTGTGGAATCATATATCTAGTATCAAATGTATACTTGCTTGTATTATATCTAACAGTTTGCTTAACAAAATGGCCCCTGAAGTAGCAGCCAGCTCCCTTAATAATCCCTTACTAATCACTTTATGATATTGAAATTGCTGACATAATGCTGACTTTTGCTAAAGTATGGAGTGATAATGTGATACGTTATCATGGGACTTAGTAATGTGACAATTAGATCATTAAATTAGCCGAGTCATAAAGTTCCCCTTTTTCTGCTATAAAAAAATCATGTAATCTGAATAATAAAGGGAAACATCTAGCATTGACTTCCCTGTGACAGTCTGTGTGTGATCTCTCTCGTGGCGTACGTATGCCAATCATTTCATACCATTCGGAGCAGTGCATCAACCTTACCTGACTATTAGGTCAGATCCAGAATCAGAACCATATCAGTTGGCGCCCAACGTGGGGCCTGAGGATTGGACCTCCTGCTGGCGTACCCCCAGAGACTGGACCCAGAGAGACAAGCCAACAGACACCGGGACCGCGGCCCGTAATAAGAGGTGAGAAAATATATTCATCTTACCTATTCTGTGTCCCTTGGCTTAGTCTATCCATATTTGTTCTAGGGAGGGGTGCACCGACAGTGAGGCATCCTCAGGGGCATGAAAGTAAGAACCCCATTGTATTGATAAGCTTGATGTATTGTGTTTTATTATTTTTTTGTGTATGGTTGGTTTCTCTGGGAGAAAGGAGAGGCATAGACTGACAGAACAATAGAAGTCTCCTAAAGTGCCTACATTGAGGGGTAACCCTGGTGTGTGACCCCAAGAAATAGTAGAAGGGAAGGAGACAGCTTGCTGATAACCCAGTGGTGTGTTAATCTCAAGCTCAAGGTGTTTGTTTGTCAGTGTCTGTGCTAATCCAACTATCAGAGACAGTAAGTGAAGGCTCCAGAACGTGTTGAAGGCTCCAGAACGTGGTGTTTTGAAAAAAAAATGGGTAACCGAAATAGTGTCCCGAAGGGCTATTGTTCACCTGAACAGTACGTGGCGGACCGGAGAGGAAAAGGTTATGTTAAAGGACTAAGCAAGTTAGAAAAGAGTTATGATATTGCAAAAGGAGGTGTATTGTGTTCTGCTATATGGCAGACATTGTTGACTGAGAAGAGAAGCAAATTGAATGATGATAAGTTGATAGATACAGTTAGGGTATGGCTGGACTGTAGCAAAGAATTTGAACAGACAAAAGGAGAAGCAATGTTTGATGAAAAATCAGGACTCCATTACTATCGGCCTGGCCCAGTCTTAGTACAGGAACGGCCACCGCCCTATAATGGCGCAGCTGAAAGAAAAAGGGGAAGTTGGACTTGTACACATTGTGGTCAGCAGAACCCTGCCCCCCGTGATACGTGCTTAGCCTGTGGTGCTTCACGCCCACATAATCATGCTCTTTTAGCCCCCCAGCACGTCTCACCAGTCCCAGCAATGACGCCATCTTGTCCTCAGCCAACGCCCAAGGCTGGACTTGTAATCTCCCCAAACCCTGCTCTTCCTGTCATGCCACAAGTCACTTCTATATACCCACTTGTAAATCCTGACGGCACCTACATGCTACCCAGTCAGCCCATAGCTCCAGCTCATATAATGGTAGGAGGTAGTGGTGCTGTAGATCAGGAAGATGAGGATGGGGAGAAACAAAAGGAAGATGCAGGGGAAGACTCACAGCAGACAGTGGACTATGCACCTGGTGCTGCAGCACAAACCCCGGGATATCGCAGCCCCCCACCGCACCTTGGACGATTTTCTGATATTACCCTAAGTAGTCAGCAGGGTGCAGCAAGAGCAGTGAATGAGTCTTTTCAAAACCAAATTACAGAGCTGCAAAGAGAGATCCATAACATAGGACAAGGAAATCTTGAAGCCTTAAGGGAAATATACTTGAACACTCGCCCAGTCGGGCCACCTAAGTATGTGTCCTTTACCCCCCAGCAGTTGTTCACCATAGTGAACCTCATGCCTGACCCAGATACTCACCCTATGCCCTTTTACAGAAAATTGGCACAAGTATATCAAACCTACGGGTGTACTTGGTCAGACTTGCAAAGTATTGTACAAAATAAAACTGGTGAATTTTCTTCACTTATAATGGATCACATACGCCAACCAGAACTCCCTGGAGCAAATTATGACACTCGTGATTCAGAATCTGGCCGTGATTTCATTCAGCAATTATATAAGTGGGCGAAAGACAGACTAGCAGAGCAGTCCACAACCCTGCAGGACATGATACAGGATAAAGCAGAGTCAGTAGAAAAGTTTGTACAAAGAGTTAAACAAAACTATAAAGATATGGGATTCAGTCCAAATGAACCTGTGCACCTAAGACTCCTAGCACGGTCATTTGTAGATGGCCTTAGGCCAGATCTGAACAAAGCTCTTGTAACCTGTCGCCCAGAATGGAAATCATTAACATTGGAAATCTTAGAACAAGTTGCAAAAGGGCTGGAGAGTAGTACAAAGAAATCCCGCATATCAGTCATGGCAGTCATGACGGGAGAAGGAAGAGAGGAAAGACCCCCGCCCCGTGTCTGTTATGGGTGCGGCAAACCAGGGCACATTAAGAGAAACTGTCGCTCCAAACATCTGTGGCCAGCAGATCAGAGCCAAAGAGGAACTCCTCCTCCATGGCCAGCTCCATCCCACTAGGACGTTGGCAAACCAGTGTTGCTGGGAGGGGACACCCCGTGTATGGCAGTCTCTGCCCCTCCTGCAGGCCCCGCCCCTCGAATCACCCTCGATGTGGCAGGGAAGGAACTCTCATTCCTTGTAGACACTGGTGCAGCCCGCAGTGTATTATGTGAGAACGCCATACTCCCTTCCTGGCTCACAGATATGCATTTACCCTGCTCTGGTTTAGAAGGGGTCACCCAGCACAACCCTGTTACTAAGCCTCTCTTGATTACTCCCTCCACTAAGTCCCAAAGCCAATCTCCACAGTTACATCTGCCCACTGGAGTAATGTCACAATTTGTTGTAAGCCAGACATGTCCTTATAACCTATTAGGCTCAGATTTTCTTCAGAAAATACGGGCCAACATCCAGTTCAAGGAAAATGGCACAGTTGTTTTAGGTACGGCATTGAGTCCTGAAGAAACCTGCCTCCTAATGGCATTAAAATCCCAGTCACTTGAATCACATGAACAAGGGGATTCGCTGCAAAGCATTTTGCACCTCATCCCTGATACCCTTTGGACCAAAGGTCCCCAAGACATTGGGCGTCTCAAAGTCCCGCCAGTCACTGTAACCTTGAAGAATCCTAACTTACTGCCATATAAAGCACAATACCCTCTCTCCATTTCCCAGAGAGATGCTATCACCCTCCAGATACAGGCTCTTCTTGCAAATGGAGCTATTAAAATTACCACCTCACCATGTAACACTCCCTTATACCCAATTAAAAAGAAGAGTGTGAAGGGACAGCCTCCTGTATATCGCATGGTACAAGACCTCAGAGCAATTAATGAGGCTACGGTCTTTGAAACCCCCATTGTACCAAATCCCCACACTTTGCTTGCTAGCATTCCTCCTGTGGCTGCTATCTTTACTGTCATTGATCTAGCAAATGCCTTTTTCTCTGTCCCATTACATGAAGACTCCCAATTTCTCTTTGCTTTTACACATGATGGAAAACAATACACCTGGACGGTGTTGCCTCAAGGCGCTCATAATAGTCCTTCCTGCTTTAGCAAAGCAATGGCATCCATCTTACAACCATGGCAAGCAGATCACCCAGAGGTGGAACTCTTACAATATGTCGATGATTTACTCCTCTGTGCTGACTCACACCCCGTCTGCCTGAACTCATCTGCCTCACTTCTTGCCTACCTGGCGGATGCTGGGTGCAGAGTCTCACGTTCTAAATTACAGTTGTGTCTTCCAAAAGTTGTTTTCCTAGGTCACTGCATCTCACAAGGCAGTAAGCATCTTACGGATGCCAGAAAGAAAGCAGTCTCAGACATCCCACTGCCAGATACCCCTCACCAACTGCAAACCTTTCTGGGACTAATTTCATACTGTAGACCATGGATCCCTGATGCATCCGTTCTGATGCAGCCACTGTTTGATTGCATACCCCGTATTGCTACTGTCCCTTTCCAAATGACTGCAGAAGCCATAAAAGCATTCCAATCTCTCAAACAAATCATTGTCACTGCCCCAGCTCTTGGCATCCCTAACTATCAGCTTCCCTTTCGCCTTTATGTCATGGAACGTCAGGGTCATGCCACTGGAGTTCTCACCTAGACCTCTAGGCTACTTCTCAAAACGTCTAGACCCTGTAGCCAGAGCCACCCCTTCCTGTGTCAGGGCCGTTCATGCTGCTAGTTCTCTCCTGAACGCTACCGCTGACATCGTCCTGGGACACCCACTCACCATCATGGCTCCCCATGACATCTCAGCTATCCTGCAACAAACACAACCTAAACACCTCACTGCACAACGCCACCTCAGGCTCCAGTGTAGTCTGCTTCTGCCAGATAATGTCACCATCCAGAGATGCCACATCCTCAATCCTGCTGCACTCCTTCCTCTCCCAAGGGGGGAGTATACTGCAGATGGAGATTCTGAAGATTTTATTGATCTACGTGCTGAAGAGGATCTTCAGGAAGAAGAACTATGGGCCTCAACCGACTCTCTTTACAAAGAACAAGAACATGATTGCATTACAATGATGGAAGCTGAAGTAGGAACTCCACCATCAATACAGGATACTCCTTTGCAAAACCCACACTGGACACTCTTTGTAGACGGTTCAAGGTATGCCGATGACAAAGGGAAATTCCATACAGGCATGGCAGTTACTAGTGAGTATGAAGTACTGTGTGCAAGGCAATTGCGCCCAGACCAGTCAGCACAAGAGGCTGAACTCATAGCCCTTACTGAGGCCTGCCTCATAGCAAAAGACTCCACTGCTAACATCTACACAGACTCCAGATATGCTTTTGGAGTAGTTCATGATTTCGGAATAATATGGAAGGCCAGAGATTACATTACAGCAGCAGGAACCCCAATTAAACATGCTTTAGCAGTGGAGGCTTTGATGACTGCAGTACTCCTGCCCACCAAAGTAGCAGTAATCAAAGTAAAGGCACATACCCGTGCTGACACACCAGAAGCCAAAGGAAATGCATTGGCTGACCAAGCAGCCAAACAGGCAGCAATGGAAGAGGAAAGAGCACAGCCAGATAAAATCATGTTAGCACAACCGGATGTCAAGCAACAAGAAGTATCATGGGATCTACTGAAACAGATGCAGAAGCAAGCCACCCGCTCAGAAAAGGAAACCTGGCTAAAGGAGTCAGCCCTGGAAGAAGAATCCGGACTTTGGACACAAGGGAAGAAAGTGTGCTTGCCTAGAGCACTCTATCCTGTAATAGCCTCTGTGGCCCATGGGCCCACTCATCAATCTAAGACAATAATGAAAGAACTCATCGATAAAATATGGGTAGCCCCAGGAATCACTCCTGTACTAGTGAAATATGTCCAGTCATGTTTAATCTGTGCCCAATGCAATCCAGGTAGGACTGAGCCCATGCCCAAAAAATGTCTCCCAAAAGCCTTATACCCCTTCCAGAGGATCCAGATTGATCATATCCAGATGCCAATGTGCCAAGGGTTTCAATACGTGTTAGTAGTGGTAGACATGTTCTCTGGGTGGCCAGAAGCCTACCCCGTCAGGAATCAGACAGCAACAACTACTGCTAAAAAATTGATACAGGAAACTGTCTGTAGGTACGGGGTACCTGAGGTCATTGAGAGTGATCAGGGCCCAGCATTCACTGCTAACCTAACCCAAGAGGTCTGGAAGATGGTAGGGTCACACCTGGCATTCCACACCCCTTACAGACCCCAAAGTAGCGGCAAAGTCGAGAGACTGAATGGGGTATTAAAGTCAAAAATGCTGAAAATGACTAGGGAGACAGGGCTCAATTGGGTTCAGTGTTTACCAATAGCACTCTTTGCAGTCAGACACACTCCCAAACCTCCCCATAAGCTGACTCCACATGAGATATTGTTTGGGTCGGGACCCCGGATGGGGCTGTACTTCCCTCAACAGTTGCAAATGCATTATGAATCTGTTGCAAAGTATGTGATAGCTTTGAGCAAACAGTTGTCTAACATCCATGTACAAGTCTTTTCTTCCATTCCAGATCCTGACTCCCTAGAAGGCAGCCACACTCTGAAACCAGGAGAGTGGGTAGTGGTCAAGAAACACGTCAGAAGTACCCTAGAACCACGCTTCGAGGGGCCTTACCAAGTACTACTGACCACTCCAACTTCTGTAAAGCTCGAAGGGAGATCCACCTGGATCCACGCCTCTCACTGCAAAAGGATAAGGAACCCGCCAGATTCAGAAATAACAAAATGATTTTCTTTTATCTGCTAGCACTGGTGACACTCACCAGTGCATACATTCCTCCCCCGACAATAAGTTTGTCAAACATCATCAAGTGTTGTATAAAAGCCTGAAGGAAGGTGATTCTGACACCACCACCTCTTCACTAAAAGATTGTTGGATATGTACACATGGCCCAGTAAATGCTAGAGCTATGCCTTATTTAGCTGTGCCCCTAACCTTCCAAGAGATAAAGATTTGGCAGGATCAGCTGTTTTCCTTTCTAGCATAAATGAGGTTGATACCAAAAATGGCAACAGAAAAGCTTCCCTAATAGTAGCAGCATGGGATGGGTCCCCATGGCTAATGATAAACAGAACAGGACCCTCAGCTCAGAATAGCAATATGGCAATATGCCCTGGAATGACTATATGTGGAGCAATGTATCCTGCTTCCCAAATTGGACCCACTGTTACTGCCTACAGGTACAAACCCATGGTATGGTTTTCAGTTCCCATAACAGATCAGGCTGTAATGATTCCAACCCAGACAGTCCAGTACAGTGCATTGGTATATATGCTGAAGCAAGTGGTGATCTGGCCTGCGCCCGGCGCAGTGTAAGGGACTTGACAATAGGGATAACTAGTAAAACCACAGAGGGTCAAGAAAAGGGTCAAAAACTAGCAGAAGGTATCATATTAGCCCACTTAATCACTCGCTTGTTCAATAGTACAGTGGTTTCGGTCCCAAAAAATATATACCTAGTATGTGGACACAGGGCATATAAATGGCTCCCTTCGGATTTCAAAGGTTTATGTACAATTGCTAGGCTCACACCAGCCACTTTTACACTGCCTCATGGAAAATTAAATGTCAATACTATCCCCAAACACACCTTATATAAAAGAGCCGCAGATAACATTCCTAGACCAAATGGAAAACCCCATCTTGTAGAAATGAGTGGTGCCAACAAGTTCTTTAGTACTCTATTAATCTATCCTATGCTTACACAAACATGTGATGAATGGCTAGAGGCTCACAGTGCAGATGAGTCAACATGGTGGTCTGACACTTTTTCATTCCTTAATCCCAGTAACTGGTTCAAGGGAATTAGTGGATGGACGATGGGAATAATTCAGGGAATATTACAGATAGCCCTAATATTGATGGTAATCTACATATTTATCAAAGTTGTTGTTTCCTGCATTAACCGCATCACCAACAGAAAGAAGCCTGCTGAGGAAACCATACTACTTCTCTATGAACAAATGGCTAGCACCGCAATAGATGTGGATGTGATCCCTGCATTCCCGACACCCCCGCCTTCTCCAACTCCCGCTGATGAAGCTCCTCTACCCAGGCCTGAAGATCCAAGAGATGAAGAGAATTAGGGACAAATGAATCCCAGGGTATTACCAGAAGTCCGCTCAATCGGGAACTTATTCACAAGGGATAAGTTGTCGCCACTGTGGGTGAAGAGGATACGAATGGTATGCCAGGGGATTCGCTAGGTTTAGGGAAAGTCTACAATCAAGTCTACAAGGGGGTACTGTTGTGGAATCATATATCTAGTATCAAATGTATACTTGCTTGTATTATATCTAACAGTTTGCTTAACAAAATGGCCCCTGAAGTAGCAGCCAGCTCCCTTAATAATCCCTTACTAATCACTTTATGATATTGAAATTGCTGACATAATGCTGACTTTTGCTAAAGTATGGAGTGATAATGTGATACGTTATCATGGGACTTAGTAATGTGACAATTAGATCATTAAATTAGCAGAGTCATAAAGTTCCCCTTTTTCTGCTATAAAAAAATCATGTAATCTGAATAATAAAGGGAAACATCTAGCATTGACTTCCCTGTGACAGTCTGTGTGTGATCTCTCTCGTGGCGTACGTATGCCAATCATTTCATACCATTCGGAGCAGTGCATCAACCTTACCTGACTATTAGGTCAGATCCAGAATCAGAACCATATCAGACAAATGCCTCATTGTGCTGAAACGTGGCACGGGTGAATAAAGCGGGTCCACCACACTTACTACTTATCTGGAGTGCTGCCTCCATATTCAAATACTAGGATATTATAAAATATATATAATAAAAATATTAAAGTATTTTTCATCAGACCTCAGACTGGAGCCCCAATCTTCATCACACCTCCCATCAGACTAAGCTTGGGCGATATATCAGTATGTATGGTATACCGCAGAAATGGTGATATGGCGACATAGATATGTATATAGATGTATATTGACAGCTTTGGCTGCTACCAAAACATGCCCAGCGCGTACTGATGGGTCCAGGACCCACGTACGCCATGCCTCCGTCTGTCTGGGAAATGCAGTTCCTCTTTTTAGTCAGTCAGCAGCACAAGGTCTCCACCCCAGCTTCTCTCCCTCACGTGTTGCTGGGTGTCAGAAGATACAGTGTGGGATATAAGGGGCATTTACACCAGCAGATTATCTGACCAATATCTGTCCAATCCAATAGCAGGTGTGTATAACTAAAGATCTGTGTGTGTAATTGGACATCTGACGAATGACTGGTTAGAAAATAATAATGCTGGTGTAACCTTCTTGAAGTAGAACCAAAACCATGCTGCTCTCCTCTGTGCTGCTAACCTACTCCCTGCGCTACATGGTTCCCGCCACAGTCCTGCTGGGCACTGCGCCAACCTACCTGCTGGCATGGGGCTGCTGGAAGGCACTATGCTGCCTGAAAACTTATACCATCGGGGGATGCGATCAGCAGTTCTACAACATCTACCAGAGCATGGTGCTCTTCTTCTTCCAGCACTACACTGGGGTGCAGGTCAGGACTCGCTGCAGGAGGTCAAATGTGTGGACTCGGGGTGGTGGTGGGGACTGGGGTGCCAGGTGATCGGGGCATGTGTTTAGAAGCTGGACATCACCTGCATGTGCTCTGATGCCCACTGTAATATTACCAGGGAGTGTTACAGAGGACACTGATACACTGCACATTACCAGGAAGTGTTATAGAGGCCACTGTGATATATTGTACATCGACAGTGTGTTCTCTAGTGCCCACCGTAAAATTACCATGGGTGCAACAAGGAGACAATGCTGTAGCCTCCATACTGTATAATGTCTCCTTGTTGCCCCCACACACTAATGTCCCCTTGTAGCCCCCATACTATGGGATAAATGGGTATTTATTACAAAATACATCGTTATTGCGATACATTTCTTAATATCAGATTATTTACCAATATTTTTTAAATTGTCCAACCCTAAATGAGACATTAAAATAAATGACAGAAGTCCCTCTCCTGCTCTGGACGGAGCGCTCTGTCTGCACTCACTGCTTCCTGGTCTTCTGCCTGCGCCGCACTGTGACCAGACATCGCACAGCGTCGGGTCATAGTGCGCGCCTACAGTACGTGCTCCACATCCGGACGTTACGCAGTCAGGACACAGCACAGTCACCGCCCATGGCGCCTCCTGCACACTACTGAGCGCTTTTATAATGGAGGCGCTCATTAGTACTCGCTTTATAAGACGCACTGACATTTTCCCCCACTTTAAGTCTTACAAAGCCAAATACAGTAGATATGAATATATATATACACGCCAATAAATCAATTTACAGAACTCCCAAATAAGTCCAATAAAAAAGGCGATTTATTCTTCCCTGTACAGCGACATTTCTGTCCTATCACAGGACTTTTCTCGGACAGGACAGAAATGTCGCTGTCTGTACGTGGAAGAATAAATCCTCTTTTGTGATTGGACTTTTTGGGAACGCTGCGACTTCTTCACTGGTGTACATCTGAGGGCTGTGGATCCAGGCCCTGCTCGCTGTAGCCCTGTATACTATTTTTCCTGGAAGTGCTGCTTTGTGCATTACATATAATGAATTTCCACACAACTGATCTTATTACAACATGCCAGTATGATGGGTGATGAACTATGGGCACCACTGCCACCCCTCATACACCAGTCACATCACCTGCCCCCATCCACTAATAACATGGCACGAGAAGATGCCGCCATGTAGTTCTCTCTCATTCTTCTGGACACTGGACTGCCACTCAAGATGCCCACCTCACAGCAAACATGGCAGAGCATGTCCATGGTCCACTGCCAGGAGATGCCACCTGAGGATTCCATCGTGAACTCTGACCCCTGCACACGACCAACTGCCGTTCAGATTCAACTGTCGACGGCAGCGAGCAGAGGCGGTCTACAGATTGGAAGATTTTTTCGACAATGGCGTCCACTGGACAGACAGAAGACAGCGAGGAGGAGAAGAGGGAAGACAAGAGGAAGAGGGAAGAGGAGAGCATCCCTGGATCCAGCGCCTCAAGGAAGAGGAGAGCAACCGAGGAGAGCGGATCGGAGGATGAGGGGCTGACATCAGACAGCAGCCAAGACTCTGACACGTCCAGCCCCTATGCCAGGCTTACCATCAGCCGCTTCACCATCCACCAGGTCTTGGGCAGGGGCAGCTTTGGCAAAGTAAGTTTTAGTATTTTTTTTATTCATTTTTAATACAATATTTCCATTTTATCCCCATCTATTGCTTTCTGTTATCAGCCATTTTATGCTGGGTAGATGAGTATTCTCCATTTCTTTTCCTCAGGTGGTCCTGGCATCAGTCCCTGGCCGAAACATCTACACGGCCGTCAAAATGATCGACAAAAAGTGGGACAATGCAGATACCATCACGAGAGAGCGGCGGATACTCCTGGCCACCAGAGCCTGCCCGTTCCTATGCCACCTGTATGCCGCACATCAGTCTCAGGAGCGGGCATATTTCATCACGGAGTATCTGTCCGGTGGCAGCCTGGAGGCTTTGATCAATATGTGCGGCTACCTGAATACAGACAGCGTAAGGTAAGAGAATGGGGAGTAAACACGGAGGTCAGAGGTACAGTTAGGAGAGGGATGGAGGGCTTGTCCCAAGGTGCAAGGTGGCGGTGTATTTCTTGGTAACTTCTTGTTCAGGGTATTTACATGCAGATCTATGGCACCAAACTGAATGTAGTGGTAGTAGTATCTACTACTCTGTAGTGGTCGGTCAGGTGGATAAACAAACTAGTGAATAGAAAGAATACAGGCTGCCATAAAACAGCACTTCTTCTCTGCTGGTGACCTCCCAGGATCCTTCATAACATGATATTAGGGAAATTCTAGGGAAGGATTTGATTATATTAGACCAGGGATCAGAAACCCTCGGCACTCCAGCTGTTGTGAAACTACAACTCCCAGCATGCTCCTTTCACTTCTATGGGAGTTCAGAAAACAGCCAAGCAAGTTTGCATGATGGGAGATGTAGTTTCACAACACCTGGAGTGCCAGAGGTTGCTGACCCCTGCATTAGACTATTCTCTGTTCTCCCCATCAGATTCTACACAGCAGAGCTGGTATGTGGCCTCCAGTTCCTCCATGGACACAACATCGTCCACCGGTGAGCAGAACTTTCCCCCTTCTCTCTGTCCCCTTTACATGCTGGAGATCATGCATCCAGCTTTACTAGAGTCCTGAATTTCTATTTGCACAGTCTTGCAGATTTGTAATTTTCTTGTATTATTTCCCTACAGAGATCTGAAGCCGCTTAACATCATGTTGGATGCAGATGGACACATCCGTATAATCGACCTCGGGCTGGCCCAAGATGGTGTCACCACCTCCAATAAGATCCGTGGAGTGACGGGAAGCCTTTATTACATGGCCCCCGAGATACTTCTTAGGAAAAGTTACTGCACAGCAGTTGACTGGTGGAGTCTGGGGATTGTGGTGTCCAGGATGGCATCAGGACACCACCCATTTCACTATGGCCCCTTCCGAAAGACGGCTCGCACAGCCATTACCACCCATGAGCCAAACATTCCATCTTGGCTTCATGCTGATGTGCAACATCTTGTTGCAAAACTGCTGTGCAAGAAACCTAAGAAGCGTCTCGGTGTGCGTGGCAATATACGGAGGCATCCACTGTTTTCCACCATCGGCTGGAAGGAACTGGAGGAGAGGAGGGCACGGCCGCCATTCACACCATTTCAGCGGGTTCTGGAGAAGCAACATCTGTGTTGGCCGAAGGATAAAAAAGCCCATCACCCCGTGGCCGAATTTAGCTACATGTCACCTAGCTGGGCCCGGTAAGATCCTCTGAGAATAACTCATCAGTTGTGGTTATCACTGTCCTTCTCCCTATCCCAATGACTATGTCTCTGCTTCTTCTTAGGTGGATGAGAAGATCTGGGCTGTGAAGGAGTCCACGACCATCTGGTGAGAGATCACTATATAAACAGGACACCTAACATTAAATCTCAACATTATATTTGATGTTACATGGCTAAATGCTTTATTATATGACCATTCGTTAAGATAACAGAATCTACAGTAGATAGATTTGTTTGAGATGTCTTCCTGTAATGTCTTCCAGGATGAAATCCTGCCAACCTCCCAGAACTTTGTGCCTCCTCCTGACCAATGCCTCATGTGATTGCTGTTCTGTCACCTCGGCTGCCATGAAATCTCATCTCTCTCCATACCATCCTGATGCCTCATCACTGTCATCGTGTGGCTGCCCCTGTCCTTGACCTGACATCCTCCGATCCCCGGGCTGGCATCTGACATCACTCCAGCCTGAAGATGCTCTAGGACCCCAGGAGCGGCCTGTGCTTAGTTTCCATCTGGTGAGTTCAGGGACAATAGCCGCATGTTGTAGTCCTGGGGCTGCTAAGCGGCTATTACCCCTGAACTCCCCGCAGCACAGGCCGGGTAAGTTATACATACACCGCACATCACTAATACTACATGATAGGTATAGGAACACTACAGGACAGGTATAGGAACACTACAGGACAGGTATAGGAACACTACAGGACAGGCATAGACACCCACACATAGACAGAGATATCGGCTTTGATCCTGGGATTTATTCTGATCGCCATATTTGGGGTCGGGAAGGAATTTTCCCCCTAGTTGAGGACAATTCACCTATTCCTCACAGGGGTTTTCGCCTTCCTCGGGATCTACACGGCCTTAAATAGGTTTAGTATGAACATTAGTCCACACATTAGTATAGTAATATAAATGTAGAAAGAATAGTTTAAAAACATTTAATATTTAATAAACCTAAACATAAAATTAGCAGAAGTCTCTGAATTGAGTATAATACACTTCTTACATTTATCCCCATATCCCGCAGGTCAGGAATCAGCCTTTGATCCTGGGATTTAGGGCTCATTCATAACTACAAATGAGCCCCTAGGAGCAATGGGGGCGTTGTCGTTACTCCTAGAGGCTCCGTTCTCTTGCCGCCGCCTGCTCATTTTGAAAGGGGCAGGGAGTGTTCACGTCACCCTGCCCGGCCCAGACTTCAGTAATAATCTAATGTCTGCGCCGTGCCTTTTGGTGCATGCATGGTAATGGATGGCAGCTCGCCAGCTGCGGACTTCCCTACTGCGCCTGCGCCGCATACGTCACAGTATACCTAGAACACTTCCACTAAGGAAGTCCGCAGCCGGCAAGCATCATTCCTTTACTACACGTGTACCGCACGGCGCAGGTGTGAGATTTTCACTTGAAGTCAGGGCCACGCAGGATGATGTGAACAATGCTTGACCCATCAATCAAAATGAGCAGGGCACGGCAGGGGAGGGAGAACGGGGCCACTAGGAGTAATGGCAACGCCCCCATTGCTCCTAGAGGCTCATTTGCATACAACAGTAGTTTTTTTCTCTAAAACGGAGGCGCCTAGAAATAAGAGAGTAACACTGTTATCTTCAGCTGAGATCAGCACGTGTCTAACGTCAGCCAGGTTACTAAGCATGTGTCTGATGACAGAAGCCCTTCAACGCTGTTTTAATACATTTCCCAATACTAGAATGAGCCCCCATTTACCTAAATAAAATTGGCTTCTTACCCCCTATACCGTTGTACTTGTCTTTATTCCTATTAGATATCCATGTAGTAAATGCTTTTACATTTCTTATTTTGGCTTGTAAAAAATATTTATTTATTTATTTTTTATTTTTTAAACACCACACAAAAAAAAAAAACTCGGAGGAGATTCATAGAGAGTGGAGTTTGTGATGGTTTGAGATGCCCCTAAAATATTTAAGAGGCTCATGGCTCTTAAAATTTTTGGTGCATCTTGGCCGCTATGTTTTCTAGAATCTGAAAGCGACACCAGCTGGGACCCGGCATAGGTTTCGGGCATTCTTTGCACCAGAAAAGCGCCGTATGTGTTGGGATGTATCGGATCACTAAGCCTCAACCCTCCTGCCCATGCCCCCACCCACCTTTAGCAAAAGAGGTGAACATGGCAGAGAAGGGCAAAGGGTTGCACAATTCGGCTCCGGAGGCTTAATAAATGTCACCCAATGTGTGAACGTATATTCATCTGTGGTGGATAACATCGACATCCGCACCGCAGGTGAATTTACACTGCAGATTTTCTTCTGTAACACGTGGATGAGACCGGCTAAAATCCCATCCACTTTGCTAGTTCTGGTTTATGCTGTAGATTTTCTGCATGCAGTTCCTCGGTGGAAAATCCACAGTATATTACTGTACTAGCAAAGTGGATGAGATTTTACCAAATCACATCCATATGTTACAGGAGAAAATCAGCAGTGGAAATTCACCTGTTGTACGGATTTTAATGGTACAGCCAGATGGGGCGGACTGCTGGTATCTATGGAAGAAGGGGAAGGGGACCACCATTTACTCACCTCTGGCCCCTTTACCCAACCTTGACCCATAACAAAAACACTGACAACTGTGTCACTTTTATTGCTGGGTGGTGATCGGCCACAGCTTCTTTATTAAAGCGGCAAACCTTAATAAACCATAATAACGGAGCGGTATGCCAAACGCCGGACTCCCAGCGGGCAAGTTAAACCGTAATAATCAGATCGGTATGCCAACCGCTGGACTCCCAGCGGGCAAGTACGCCATCTGCCACCACCATATCTCTGCTGAACTCAAATGCCGCCACGAAGGAGACCCGTTCTCCAAACGGGCCTCCAACCACCACCCAGCAGAACAGAGTCTGTTGAAACCCTTACAACAAGCCGAAAAGAAATTGCCCCAACTAGCATCCAAGCAGAAGATGCCAACGGTTCCCCCTTAACAAACCAAAGCCAATAAGATAATGGGTCGCATGACAAACGGGAAGCCTAGATGCCCGTGATGAGAACATAGTCCTACCACTTTACACATCAGCCCACACATGGAGGACTGTGTACAGTTCTGTGCCCTTGCGAACAAGGCAGACATAGCAGGGCTGGAGAGGGTTCAGAAGAGGGCAACTAAAGTAATAACTGGAATGGGGCAACTACAGTACCCTGAAAGATTATCAACATTAGGGTTATTCACTTTAGAAAAAATTGACTAAGGGGGGGTCTAATTACTATGCCAATAATAACAAAGAACCATCCAAAGACAACTCCCCCATCTATTTATCCCCAGGACAAAGACTAACCATGAGACCTCCTCTTATCTGGAGGAAAGAAGGTTTATAAACAAACATAGAGGAGGATTCTTAACCAGTGGCGTAGGGATCGCCATAGCAACCATAGCAGTGGCTATGGGGCCCTACGCCACTGGGGGCCCGTCCGGGCCGCCTTCTGTAGATTATTATTATTTTTTTATTAACACACACACTACACACAGGCAGCCAGGCCCGAGCCGCCAGCCCTAGACTAGTGTAGTGGGCGGGGTGCGGGCGGTCCGCGGCTCGGGCCTGGCTGGGGAGAAGGAGTCAGGACTGGAGCAGGGCGCACGGCCGCACGAGCAGCAGATGAGGTAGGTGGTGGAGCCGTGGAGGAGGCCGGAACAGGGGCGTACCTGAGGGACAGAGGCGGAGCCAGGCACCAGCGCCGCAGGCTCGGCTGCAGCGCAGGAAATTCGAATCCTAAGTAACTTCCGGAATCCATTGTGAGCTGCAGGGCAGGCTATGGGAAACCGAGGGTGGGCACAATTAGTGGGCGGTCCGTCCGTGGCCCAGACCGGCTCGGGCCTGGCTGGGGGAGGAGTCAGGAGCAGTCAGAGCAGGCGAGCAGCACAGATGAGGTAGGCAGCGGAGGGGGCCGGACCGGGGGCATTCCTGAGTGGAGGGAGGAGGGACTGGACTGGAGCCAGCCACCAGGTTGGAGAAGCAGCAGAGGGAGGCGGACTCAGGCGGTGGAGGGGGCCGGGCCGGGGGTGTACTACCTGGAGTGGAGGGACTAGGGAGGGAGTGGTCCCGCCGGCCGCACTGGCGCCAGTCAGATTCCCGCTCTCTGACTGCCGGAAACCAGTCTGAGCAGCTCAGCAGTGTGTGACTGACATTGACTAAGTGAGAGTGTCATAGTCTCAGTCTCGCACTGCTACTGCTGCCAGCCTGTGCCTGCGCTGTACTGGGCCAGTCCTCTGCTCGGTGCTCCTGCCTCCTCCTCCTCTGGTCTCCAGTCTCCAGTCCTGCCACTCCAGTCTGTGCCTGCTGCCTGCTGTGACTCTAAATAATAGTAAGAAGTGAATTTAAGAAAGTGAGAAGTGAGAACTTATGATTTCTGAGATACTTGATCTGAATTCTGAAGTTAAAAAGAGCTGCCTGCAGAGTGGGGCCCCCAAGAGAAGCAAGGGGCGCCCTCCTTATCCTTGCAGGTCTGCAGGCAGCTCTTTTTAACTTCAGAATTCAGATCATCAGACTCTCACTAATTACAAATTTACAGCACACACACCTGTAGTGTCCACCATCAGACAGGGGAGGGAAGAAACCCCAGAACTAGAGTGTTCCCCCAACTTGGGGGGCACACTGACACTCTAGTTCTGGGGTTTCTTCCCTCCCCTGTCTGATGGTGGACACTACAGGGGTGTGTGCTGTAATTAGTAAGTGAGAGTCTGATGATCTGAAGTTAAAAAGAGATGCCAGCAGTGAAAAAGGGGGCGCCCCTTCCTTCTTTTGGGGGGCACACTCTAGTTCTGGGGTTTCTTCCACCCCCCCTTATATGACAGACTAAGGGTACTTTTACACTTGCGGCAGGACGGATCCGGCAGGCTGTTCAGCCTGTCGGATTCATCCTGCCGCTATTTCGCTGTTCCGCTGCTCCGTCCCCATTGACTATTATGGGGATGGGGCGGAGCTCTGGTGCAGCATGGCACTGCGCGGTGAGAGGCCACCGGGCGAAAAAGTCGGACTTGCAGTACTTTTTGGCCGCCAGCCTTTCACCGCACACTGCCGCGCTGCACCAGAGCTCCGTCCCCATTCCAATTATAGTAAATGGGGATGGAGTGGGGGCAAGGCGAAATAGCGGCAGGACGGATCCAAGAGGCTGAACAGCCCGTCGGATCCGTCCTGCCGCAAGTGTGAAACTGCTCATGGTGGTGGGAGATCTAGGATGGGTGTTTGGGTGGGAGCTCTGGAAGGGGTGGTGGAAGGCCCGATAGATATGTGGGGGGGGGGGGGCATAACATTTTTTTGCTATGGGGCCCATGCATTTCTAGCTATGCCCCTGCTGGCTCCCTAGCCAAAGGCTGGTGGCCCAGGGTTTGTGGCTCAGTCGTCCAGCCGGTTCTCTGGTCATAAGGCTGGTGACCCAGGATCTGTGGCAGAGTATCCCCGTCTCAGTGTCTTCTTTAGGTCACTCATATTCGGTCTGGCAGAGTCTCTCCTATTAAGCATTGGTCCCTCTCTGCAGACAACTAGGGGTTCTGATCAGGACAGTATTTCTAATTAGGCACTCATGGACACGTGCCTAGGGTGGGGCCATCAGGATGGGCGTTGTGAGAGAGTTAAACTTTTTTCTTTTCATTTTTTATAATAAATGCCAACTCCCTCTCAGGGAACCAGCTGTAGTGTCCCCTTGTCATACCCTATACAAAGCCCCCTACCCTGTACTGTGCCCCTTAATCTGTACTGTGCTTTTATTACCCTGTAATATGCCCCACTACTATGCCCTGCACTGAGCCACCTTATAGGTGGTACTGTGCATCCCAACATGTATCTATGCCCTCTTATACCCTGCATTTTGCCCCTTATCATACCCTGCACAGCACCCCAGTCATACCCTGTACTTTGCCCCTTTATTATACACTGTCCTCTGCACCCTAATCATATTCTGTACTGTGCCACCTTAAACCCTAAACTGTGTCTCCTTATACCCTGTTATCCAGTCATTGTATGGCGGTGTTGGGCATTCATCGAATGGCAGTGTTATCCAGTCACAGTATGGTGGTATCATTCAGTCATGGTATGGGGCTATGAGGATACAATGTTTGTTATCTAATCATGGTATCAGCTATTATCCAGGGGCAGGGGCGCAACTAGAAATGACTGGGCTCCATAGCAAAATAAAATGTATGGGCCCCCCCTTTACATTAATGCAGCTGTGCCTGCCAGGCTTGAGCAGGTATATGTGTGACTATGGATTAGGGAAGATGCTGAGATCACTGTGAGGTACAGCCGGATCTCAGCATCTTCCCTATTCACACATATATAAAAATAGTAGGGCACACCAACACCTGGATTTCACACGGAGAGTTTAGATATAATAATATGTATTTATTAAACACACAAAAAAACAATCTATTCCGACATATTATAATGCATAGATAAAATCTATAAAAGACAGTGGGTATGTGAATATAAAATTATAAAATATAATATATTGTAAAACAGAAATAAAAATTCCTTATATTGACCTGTGGGTCAGAGTCTTTTGAGACAAAAGGACTTCACATGCTCGGCAATAAATTGTTGCTGCAAAGTCAGTAGAATAAATTCACTATTGGTATTAGAATAGATAGGTCGCAGTAGTTGTACTCACTGTTTCGACATTGACGATTTAATTGTAACACTGGTGGCGTCCCACGAGTGATACTATTCTTAATGCGTTACGGTGTAATAGGAATTTCCACCGAGTCTATGTGGATATCAGGTCCGGGATCTTCGGTGATGTAAGAAGCTGTACTGTCGTAGAAGCCGCTCAGTGATGTCTTAGTGCTGCGCTGTTTGTTTGTATCACGCAAGCTGTGGAGTCATCAAATGCGCTTCCCATAAGTTACCGACAGGTATCCAGCTTTCCTTTATGAAAGTGTATTCTCACCGATCCCTCGGCTGTTGATTCCTTTTCTTTAAGCGCTTTAATCTTCTGGTTCTATGTCTTATTTCATGGGATTTACCATACGCGTTTCAGAGTGCTACGACTCCTTCCTCAGTGGCTAAATTTCCCATAGAAATGACCCATTCTTATATCCACCTACACAGGTGCAGTCTAAATTAATTAACTTCCATTGTGTGCAGGAAATGACGTGGGTGATTGGTTTTCACAGTATACCGCTTCTTGGATTTCACAATATAAGAACATGTATAGCTAGTTTTAAACACTATTAAAAGCTTATTAAATGAACAGGTGAATAGATGTATCAATATAAAATTCAATTAATATATGCAATGTCGGAAATGACCTTATATTATACATTTAGTAGGATAAAGTGGGAGAGCTGGATTGAAACCGCATCGCTTACTAAGCGGTAATTCTACATTTTACACACTGCGGTTTTCAATGTCTACTTGTGTTTTTACTATAATCCAGCTATTACAATGTAGCAAGACTAGATCAGGTATATTGCGTCTTTCCCAAAGGCTTACTACATATACAAAAATACATACACAAATGTAGTATATGTAATTTTTCTTTTTCTTTTCCGAAATAATACATAAAGGTATAGTACATAAAGGTATAACGATATGTCCACACAGGTGTTCGGGCAAATCTTCAAAGAAGTATAGTGGGTAGGTGAAGCTTCTCCACCGAGGGGGGGTCCGGGCAGTCATAATAACCCACGGGGCCCCCCTCGGTAGAGGAACTCCACCCCCCAACGACCTCATAGGAATCCATATATTTCTATCTCAGCATTTAATCCTGCTGGCAGCAGAGTATCGAAGTCAAAGATGTATCTGGACTCAATTCTCGACATTTTTTTAATGTGGTTTCCACCCCTCCAATCTACTTCTACTTTTTCAAGTGCGGAGAAGGTCAATCCTTCTGGGTTTTGATTATGGGAGGTCTTAAAGTGGGTAGACAAAGTGTGCTTCTCATAACCCTTCCTTATGTTTGAAATATGTTCGGCTATACGAACTTTTAGTTGTCTTTTAGTTCTGCCCACATATTGTCTTTTACAGGGACATTGTATAATGTAGATAACACTGTTGGAATTACATGTAAGGAAGTCTTTGATTGTATGTTGATGGGTGTTTGTGGTAGACTTTATTATAGATGTCTTTTTCGGGAAAGTGGTATTCTTACACCCCATACACTTTCCACATCGGAAAAAACCCACAGTATTTGTCCATTTTTGTATGGAAGAATCCACTGTAATTTTATTCTTTTTAGGGATAGTGGGTGCTACCATTAGAGCTAAATTTGGCGCTTTAGTGAAAGTGACCTGCGGAAAATGTGGCACTAGATGACCTATCGTTTTATCCTTATTTATAAAGTGCCAATGCTTATTTATTATGTATTTCACCTTTTTATGATGAGTATTAAAAGGTAAAATGAGCCTTATATTTTCATCTTTACATTCTCTTTTACTTTTTACATCAAAGAAAGACTTTCGATCCATTTGTCTAACTGTATTTAATGCCGTAACAAGAATTTCATCAGGGTATTGTTTGTCAGAGAATTGGTTTTTCATAATTGAGGCCTCCTCTTCAAAATCCTCTATTTTGGAACAGTTCCTCCTAATTCGTCTAAATTGTCCCGTTGGTATATTTAAGAGCCATTGGGGCAGGTGACAGCTATTATATAGAATATAGCTATTTTTTGCAGTGGGTTTTCGATATGTATTACATATTAGTTTTGTATCTTCTATTTTAATTTGTAAATCCAAGAACTCCACCATCTTCTGGCTAGTCTTTCCTGTGAACCGTAAATTATAGTCATTTTTGTTAATATCCTCTAGAAATTTATCTAAGGATGCCTGATTACCTTTCCATATGAAGAGGACATCGTCGATGTACCTCTTCCACAGCACCAGGTCTGTCCCCAGCCTCGGATCAATTTCCCTCTGTTCCCAACTAGCCATAAACAGATTGGCATAGCTGGGGGCAAACCTGGTGCCCATCGCCGTGCCACATATTTGTAGATATATATCTGAGTCAAACCAAAAGTAATTATGATCCAGAATATATTGAGTGACTATCTGCAAGTATTTTATTTGTTCTATGGGTAATTGGCTATTTTCTTGCAATTGTTGGCCCATGGCATCTATCCCCTGTTTATGGTTTATTATTGTATATAAGGACTGTACGTCCAATGTTCCTATCGTCCATTCAGGGATTGTATTTTAATTTCTCTACTATTTGTATTACAGAGGTTGTGTCCTTTATGTAGGATTTAGTCTTTTTGAACTGCTGGTTGTAGATGTTTATCTATATAGTGTGATAGGTTCGCAGTAAGCGAGTCTATCCCAGAAATTATCGGTCGTCCCGGTGGATTAATAGGGTCTTTGTGTAACTTAGGTATACAGTAGAATACAGGCAATCTACATTGACTATTCGTAATATAATGATGTTCCTGATGTGTCAGAATTCCTAATTTTTGTCCTTCTTCACATAGGCTCATTAACTGTTTTTGGAATTCTGTAGGTGGGGTCAGTGCGTAAACGTTTATACGTAGTTGTATCTGACAGTTGTCTAGTGCATTCCTTTTTATAGTTCTCTGCATTCCACACTACAATAGCTCCACCTTTATCCGCTGGTCTTATTATAATTTTATTATCTTTTTGTAATTGTTTTATTGCCTGCATCTCCATCTTTGATAGATTATTCTCTCTATTACTACCAATTTTTATTTTCCTAATATCGAATTCAACTGCTTGTCTAAAAGCTATCATCTCCTCACTTATCTCTTGACGTGGGTATTTCACTGATTTACTCTTTACATCCGTGTGGACATATTTTCTTCCCTCTATTGGGTTCGCTCCATTCACTATTGGATTCTTAATGAAATATTTCTTTAGGCATAATTTCCTAATATATTTCTCTATGCCTATTAATGTGTCAAATTTATTTAATTGGTTGGATGGTGCAAATTTCAGACCTTTAGTTTAATAATGTTATCTGTGCAGGAGTGAGAATAGTAGTACTCAAATTAACAATAGCATCAGAATTAGCTAATTGTAATGATTGTTGTGCTTTCTTTTGTTTGAGTCCTCTACGTAATTTCCTTTTTCGTGTCTTTGTGATTTGTATTGGTGTCTCTGTGTGTTCTGAGGTTCCTCGTGACGTGTTCGTGATTGTGGTACTTTGTGTTGATAATGTGTTCTGTTGTAGTATTGGTCCCGACTGATATCCCTGTGTCTTAGATTGTATCTGTGTATTGGGGACTCTATCTGTGTTGGATGTGAATGGGGTGATCGTCTTGGTGTTTTCTGTCGTGATCTTACTTTGTGATGGGGCGGGGTTTGGTCTAAAAAATGGTTCTCCGTAAATATTTCATATCTATTTGAAGTTGGTATATTAAAATCTCCTTGATCTTGATTATGTACTATATTTGTCTCTATAACCGGTTTTGTGTATTGATTATTGGTCTTATTTTGTGTTAAATTTTTCGGTTCTTTCTTTGCATTCCGAATTTTTTTACTTTTTTTAGAAATTATATCATATTCGAATTTATCTATATTTTTGCAAATACGTTCTTGCCATATTTTATATTCCTCACATTTAGGTAAATTTATCATAGTGCCCTTTACTTCTTCTATCTGGATTGTCAATTGCTCCAAAATCTGGGATCTCCTTTTTATAACCATTTCCATTAATAAAATGGACTGTGTTTGTAAAAGGTTATTCCATTCTTTTTCAAACTCACTACTATAGAGATCATACGCTGGGATTTTGGTCAAAAGCAATCCAGTTGGTATTGTACCTTGTATAATATACTGTCTAAGGGCTCTGATTTCCCAACGTTGTTTTAACTGTTTTTGTAGTAGAGTTTCTAGTTCTCTGAAGATTTCTCCTATTGATTTTTCATTAGGGGGGCTCAATGGCCCTTCCTCATCTTTCTCAAACGTAAATGCTTCCACTTTCAATCGTTTACTCTCCATGTGACTCCAAATGTCCATTTTTTGACCAGAGGGAGCTCACTCTCAGTAGGTAAAGATATAAATTCAAAGAGTATAGGTTAGAGAGGGCTCACCTACTAGTCAAAAATGATATGGGTGCTCCTACAAGAGGATTCACCCACTCCTCTAAAATTTATGACAAGAAATATAAAAATAGTAGGGCACACCAACACCTGGATTTCACACGGAGAGTTTAGATATAATAATATGTATTTATTAAACACACAAAAAACAATCTATTCCGACATATTATAATGCATAGATAAAATCTATAAAAGACAGTGGGTATGTGAATATAAAATTATAAAATATAATATATTGTAAAACAGAAATAAAAATTCCTTATATTGACCTGTGGGTCAGAGTCTTTTGAGACAAAAGGACTTCACATGCTCGGCAATAAATTGTTGCTGCAAAGTCAGTAGAATAAATTCACTATTGGTATTAGAATAGATAGGTCGCAGTAGTTGTACTCACTGTTTCGACATTGACGATTTAATTGTAACACTGGTGGCGTCCCACGAGTGATACTATTCTTAATGCGTTACGGTGTAATAGGAATTTCCACCGAGTCTATGTGGATATCAGGTCCGGGATCTTCAGTGATGTAAGAAGCTGTGCTGTCGTAGAAGCCGCTCAGTGGTATCTTAATGCTGCGCTGTTTGTTTGTATCACGCAAGCTGTAGAATCACCAAATGCGCTTCCCATAAGTTACTGACAGGTATCCAGCTTTCCTTTGTCAAAGTATATTCTCACCGATCCCTTGGCTGTTGGTTCCTTTTCTTTAAGCGCTTTATTCTTCTAATTCTGTGTCTTATTTCATGGGATTTACCATACGCGTTTCAGAGTGCTCCGACTCCTTCCTCAGTGGCTAAATTTCCCATAGAAATGACCCATTTTTATATCCACCTACACAGGTGCAGTCTAAATTAATTAGCTTCCATTGTGTGCAGGAAATGACGTGGATGGTTGGATTTCACAATATGCCGCATCTTGGATTTCACAATATAAGAACATATGTAGCTAGTTTTAATCTATATTAAAAACTTATTAAATAAACAGATGAATAGATATATCACTAAAAAATTCAATTAATATATGCAATGTCGGAAATGACCTTATATTATACATTTAGTAGGATAAAGTGGGAGAGCTGGATTGAAACCGCATCGCTTACTAAGCGGTAATTCTACATTTTACACACTGCGGTTTTCAATGTCTACTTGTGTTTTTACTATAATCCAGCTATTACAATGTAGCAAGACTAGATCAGGTATATTGCGTCTTTCCCAAAGGCTTACTACATATACAAAAATACATACACAAATGTAGTATATGTAATTTTTCTTTTTCTTTTCCGAAATAATACATAAAGGTATAGTACATAAAGGTATAACGATATGTCCACACAGGTGTTCGGGCAAATCTATGGGAAATTTCTATTTCTATTTCTATGGGAAATTTAGCCACTGAGGAAGGAGTCGGAGCACTCTGAAACGCGTATGGTAAATCCCATGAAATAAGACACAGAATTAGAAGAATAAAGCGCTTAAAGAAAAGGAACCAACAGCCAAGGGATCGGTGAGAATATACTTTGACAAAGGAAAGCTGGATACCTGTCAGTAACTTATGGGAAGCGCATTTGGTGATTCTACAGCTTGCGTGATACAAACAAACAGCGCAGCATTAAGATACCACTGAGCGGCTTCTACGACAGCACAGCTTCTTACATCACTGAAGATCCCGGACCTGATATCCACATAGACTCGGTGGAAATTCCTATTACACCGTAACGCATTAAGAATAGTATCACTCGTGGGACGCCACCAGTGTTACAATTAAATCGTCAATGTCGAAACAGTGAGTACAACTACTGCGACCTATCTATTCTAATACCAATAGTGAATTTATTCTACTGACTTTGCAGCAACAATTTATTGCCGAGCATGTGAAGTCCTTTTGTCTCAAAAGACTCTGACCCACAGGTCAATATAAGGAATTTTTATTTCTGTTTTACAATATATTATATTTTATAATTTTATATTCACATACCCACTGTCTTTTATAGATTTTATCTATGCATTATAATATGTCGGAATAGATTGTTTTTTTGTGTGTTTAATAAATACATATTATTATATCTAAACTCTCCGTGTGAAATCCAGGTGTTGGTGTGCCCTACTATTTTTATATTTCTTGTCATAAATTTTAGAGGAGTGGGTGAATCCTCTTGTAGGAGCACCCATATCATTTTTGACTAGTAGGTGAGCCCTCTCTAACCTATACTCTTTGAATTTATATCTTTACCTACTGAGAGTGAGCTCCCTCTGGTCAAAAAATGGACATTTGGAGTCACATGGAGAGTAAACGATTGAAAGTGGAAGCATTTACGTTTGAGAAAGATGAGGAAGGGCCATTGAGCCCCCCTAATGAAAAATCAATAGGAGAAATCTTCAGAGAACTAGAAACTCTACTACAAAAACAGTTAAAACAACGTTGGGAAATCAGAGCCCTTAGACAGTATATTATACAAGGTACAATACCAACTGGATTGCTTTTGACCAAAATCCCAGCGTATGATCTCTATAGTAGTGAGTTTGAAAAAGAATGGAATAACCTTTTACAAACACAGTCCATTTTATTAATGGAAATGGTTATAAAAAGGAGATCCCAGATTTTGGAGCAATTGACAATCCAGATAGAAGAAGTAAAGGGCACTATGATAAATTTACCTAAATGTGAGGAATATAAAATATGGCAAGAACGTATTTGCAAAAATATAGATAAATTCGAATATGATATAATTTCTAAAAAAAGCAAAAAAATTCGGAATGCAAAGAAAGAACCGAAAAATTTAACACAAAAAAAGACCAATAACCAATACACAAAACCGGTTATAGAGACAAATATAGTACATAATCAAGATCAAGGAGATTTTAATATACCAACTTCAAATAGATATGAAATATTTACGGAGAACCATTTTTTAGACCAAACCCCGCCCCACCACAAAGTAAGATCACGACAGAAAACACCAAGACGATCACCCCATTCACATCCAACACAGATAGAGTCCCCAATACACAGATACAATCTAAGACACAGGGATATCAGTCGGGACCAATACTACAACAGAACACATTATCAACACAAAGTACCACAATCACGAACGCGTCACGAGGAACCTCAGAACACACAGAGACACCAATACAAATCACAAAGACACGAAAAAGGAAATTACGTAGAGGACTCAAACAAAAGAAAGCACAACAATCATTACAATTAGCTAATTCTGATGCTATTGTTAATTTGAGTACTACTATTCTCACTTCTGCACAGATAACATTATTAAACAAAGGTCTGAAATTTGCACCATCCAACCAATTAAATAAATTTGACACATTAATAGGCATAGAGAAATATATTAGGAAATTATGCCTAAAGAAATATTTCATTAAGAACCCAATAGTGAATGGAGCGAACCCAATAGAGGGAAGAAAATATGTCCACACGGATGTAAAGAGTAAATCAGTGAAATACCCACGTCAAGAGATAAGTGAGGAGATGATAGCTTTTAGACAAGCAGTTGAATTCGATATTAGGAAAATAAAAATTGGTAGTAATAGAGAGAATAATCTATCAAAGATGGAGATGCAGGCAATAAAACAATTACAAAAAGATAATAAAATTATAATAAGACCAGCGGATAAAGGTGGAGCTATTGTAGTGTGGAATGCAGAGAACTATAAAAAGGAATGCACTAGACAACTGTCAGATACAACTACGTATAAACGTTTACGCACTGACCCCACCACAGAATTCCAAAAACAGTTAATGAGCCTATGTGAAGAAGGACAAAAATTAGGAATTCTGACACATCAGGAACATCATTATATTACGAATAGTCAATGTAGATTGCCTGTATTCTACTGTATACCTAAGTTACACAAAGACCCTATTAATCCACCGGGACGACCGATAATTTCTGGGATAGACTCGCTTACTGCGAACCTATCACACTATATAGACAAACATCTACAACCAATAGTCAAAAAAACTAAATCCTATATAAAGGATACAACCTCTGTAATACAAATAGTAGAGAAATTAAAATACAACCCCGAATGGACGATAGGAACATTGGACGTACAGTCCTTATATACAATAATAAACCATAAACAGGGGATAGATGCCATGGGCCAACAATTACAAGAAAATAGCCAATTACCCACAGAACAAATAAAATACTTGCAGACAGTCACTCAATACATTCTGGATCATAATTATTTTTGGTTTGACTCAGATATGTATTTACAAATATGTGGCACTGCGATGGGCACCAGGTTTGCCCCCAGCTATGCCAATTTGTTTATGGCTAGTTGGGAACAGAGGGAAATTGATCCGAGGCTGGGGACAGACCTGGTGCTGTGGAAGAGGTACATCGACGATGTCCTCTTCATATGGAAAGGGAATCAGGCATCTTTAGATAAATTTCTAGAGGATATTAATAAAAATGACTATAATTTACGGTTTACAGGAAAGACTAGCCAGAAGATGCTGGAGTTCTTAGATTTACAAATTAAAGTAGAGGATACAAAATTAATATGTAATACATATCGAAAACCTACTGCAAAAAATAGCTATATCCTATATAATAGCTGTCACTTGCCTCAATGGCTCCTAAATATACCAACGGGACAATTTAGACGAATTAGGAGGAATTGCTCTAAAATAGAGGACTTTGAAGAAGAGGCCTTAATTATGAAAAATCAATTCTCTGACAAACAATACCCTGAAGAAATCCTTGATATAGCATTAAATACAGTTAGACAAATGGATCGAAAGTCTTTCTTTGATATAAAAAGTAAAAGAGAATGTAAAGATGAAAATATAAGACTTATTTTACCTTTTAACACTCATCATAAAAAGGTGAAACATATAATAAACAAGCATTGGCACTTTATAAATAAGGATAAAACGATAGGTCATCTAGTGCCACATTTTCCACAAGTCACTTTTACTAAAGCGCCAAATTTAGCTTTAATGGTAGCACCCACTATCCCTAAAAAGAATAAAATTACAGTGGATTCGTCCATACAAAAATGGACAAATACTGTGGGTTTTTTCCGATGTGGAAAGTGTATGGGGTGTAAGAATACCACTTTCCCGAAAAAGACATCTATAATAAAGTCTACCACAAACACCCATCAACATACAATCAAAGACTTTCTTACATGTAATTCCAATAGTGTAATTTATATTATACAATGTCCCTGTAAAAGACAATATGTGGGCAGAACTAAAAGACAACTAAAAGTTCGTATAGCCGAACATATTTCAAATATAAGGAAGGGTTATGAGAAGCACACTTTATCTACCCATTTTAAGACCTCTCATAATCAAAATCCAGAAGGATTGACCTTCTCCGCACTTGAAAAAGTAGAAGTAGATTGGAGGGGCGGGAACCACATTAAAAAAATGTCGAGAATTGAATCCAGATACATCTTTGACTTCGATACTCTGCTGCCAGCAGGATTAAATGCTGAGATAGAAATATATGGATTCCTATGAGGTCGTTGGGGGGTGGAGTTCCTCTACCGAGGGGGGCCCCGTGGGTTATTATGACTGCCCGGACCCCCCCTCGGTGGAGAAGCTTCACCTACCCACTATACTTCTTTGAAGATTTGCCCGAACACCTGTGTGGACATATCGTTATACCTTTATGTACTATACCTTTATGTATTATTTCGGAAAAGAAAAAGAAAAATTACATATACTACATTTGTGTATGTATTTTTGTATATGTAGTAAGCCTTTGGGAAAGACGCAATATACCTGATCTAGTCTTGCTACATTGTAATAGCTGGATTATAGTAAAAACACAAGTAGACATTGAAAACCGCAGTGTGTAAAATGTAGAATTACCGCTTAGTAAGCGATGCGGTTTCAATCCAGCTCTCCCACTTTATCCTACTAAATGTATAATATAAGGTCATTTCCGACATTGCATATATTAATTGAATTTTTTAGTGATATATCTATTCATCTGTTTATTTAATAAGTTTTTAATATAGATTAAAACTAGCTACATATGTTCTTATATTGTGAAATCCAAGATGCGGCATATTGTGAAATCCAACCATCCACGTCATTTCCTGCACACAATGGAAGCTAATTAATTTAGACTGCACCTGTGTAGGTGGATATAAAAATAGGTCATTTCTATGGGAAATTTAGCCACTGAGGAAGGAGTCGGAGCACTCTGAAACGCGTATGGTAAATCCCATGAAATAAGACACAGAATTAGAAGAATAAAGCGCTTAAAGAAAAGGAACCAACAGCCAAGGGATCGGTGAGAATATACTTTGACAAAGGAAAGCTGGATACCTGTCAGTAACTTATGGGAAGCGCATTTGGTGATTCTACAGCTTGCGTGATACAAACAAACAGCGCAGCATTAAGATACCACTGAGCGGCTTCTACGACAGCACAGCTTCTTACATCACTGAAGATCCCGGACCTGATATCCACATAGACTCGGTGGAAATTCCTATTACACCGTAACGCATTAAGAATAGTATCACTCGTGGGACGCCACCAGTGTTACAATTAAATCGTCAATGTCGAAACAGTGAGTACAACTACTGCGACCTATCTATTCTAATACCAATAGTGAATTTATTCTACTGACTTTGCAGCAACAATTTATTGCCGAGCATGTGAAGTCCTTTTGTCTCAAAAGACTCTGACCCACAGGTCAATATAAGGAATTTTTATTTCTGTTTTACAATATATTATATTTTATAATTTTATATTCACATACCCACTGTCTTTTATAGATTTTATCTATGCATTATAATATGTCGGAATAGATTGTTTTTTTGTGTGTTTAATAAATACATATTATTATATCTAAACTCTCCGTGTGAAATCCAGGTGTTGGTGTGCCCTACTATTTTTATATTTCTTGTCATAAATTTTAGAGGAGTGGGTGAATCCTCTTGTAGGAGCACCCATATCATTTTTGACTAGTAGGTGAGCCCTCTCTAACCTATACTCCCCCTATTCACACATATACCCGCTCAAGCCTGGCAGGCGCAGCTGCATTATTTAATACTGTGGTGTGGTAATGGTTAATGGCATTTTGGCAAATAAACAGCCACCTAGGCTACTTTCCCACTTGCGGCAGTGTAATCCGTCTCACAAATGCATTGAAAGAACGGATCCGTCTTTCCGCTTGTCATGCGCAGGCCGGAAGGACGGATCAGGCGTTCCGGTATTTTGAATGCCGGATCCGGCACTAATACATTCCTATGGGGAAAAATGCCGGATCCGTCCTTTAGGTAAGTCTTCAGTTTTTTTTGCCGGAGATAAAACCGTAGCATGCTGCGGTTTTATCTATTGCCTGATCAGTCAAAATGACTGAACTGAAGACATCCTGATGCATCCTGAACGGATTGCTCTCCATTCAGAATGCATGGGGATATACCTGATCCGTTCTTTTCCGGTATTGAGCCCCTGTGACGGAATTCTATGCCGGAAAAGAAAAACACTAGTGTGAAAGTACCCTGATCCTATCTGAGGGGTCTGTAATATAGGATTAGGTGGCTGTGTCTTCACCAATGCCATTAACCATTACCACACCACAGTATTAAATAATGCAGCTGCGCCTGCCAGGCTTGAGCAGGTATATGTGTCTGTGAATAGGGATTAGGGAAGATGCTGCCTGAGATCCGGCTGTACCACACACACACACAGATGAAATAACTCCACAGTCTCCACTTGTCCACTACACTAGTCTCCATTTTCAGTACTTCTCCACTGACTGATGCTGCCGCGTGCCGCCTCGGTTGGACACACACCGCAACAGTCACAGACTCAGTCCCACTCCCCAGCCAGCCCTCACCTCAGCCACATGAACCGTCCGGGACCGACACCGAGGACCGAACCGTCATCGGTCATTACACGCCCCCTGAAGAAGCGAGGCGAAACGCGCGTCAGGCTAGGGGCCATCATCTCCATTTCCTCTCCTGGTTAGTATGGGCTGCTCCACTGTCTCCTACACTTGCTTGCTGCACATGGGTCAGTATTCTGTCACAGGTGTGTGCTTTGGCACACTGTGCTGACCTCTCTGCAACATTATTGCAATGAATGTGATTGTATTGTGACATGTGGTTTGTTATACAGTTGCTTTTTTTTCTGTGTGGGTATATATATGTATTGTTACTAATATATCACATCAGTATAGATGTGCAAACTTTCTATTCAGCCTAGTTTTTTCCATCTGTACTTACAGTTTGAGGATTGATGGTGCTGCAGCGTAACTTCGGCCTTCCCGCTCACCGCCTCATATGCGACGCGCCCACAAGGTGGAACTCCACCTTGCACATGCTGGCCAGACTGTGCGAGCAGCAGCAGCACATAGTGGAGTTTCAGCTGCAGCATGCACGATTGAGTCGTTCGGCGGAACAGCACCACTTCACCACCAATGACTGGGCCTCCATGCGAGACCTGTGTTACTTGTTGCGCTGTTTCGAGTACTCCACCAACATGGCCAGTGCCTATAACGTTCTCAGCGTTACTATCCCACTTCTATGCCTCCTTGAAAAAACACTCCTGGCAATGATGGAAGATGATGTGGCACAGGAGGAGAAAGAGGGATCATTTCGTAGGGTTTCCGGCCAATCATTCCCAAGTGGCTCCGAGGGTGGGTTCCTGCACCAACAAACCCAAGGTACACAATTGTCCAGCCAGGGCACAGTTCTGGAGGATGACAAGGTGGAGGATGAGGAGGAGGAGATGGAGGAGGAGGAACCATGTTCACAGCAGGGTGGCACCCAGATCAGCTCATGGCCATCACTGGTGCGTGGATGGGGGGATACAGAGGACACAGACAATATACCTCCCACAGAGGACAGGTTTTCATTGCCTCTGGGCAGCCTGGCACACATGAGCGATTACATGCTGCAGTGTCTCCGCAACGACCGCCGAATTGCCCACATTCTAACTTGTGCTGATTACTGGGTGGCCACGCTGCTGGATCCCCGTTACAAGGACAACGTACCGTCCTTAATTCCGTCACTGGAGCGTAATTGTAAGATGCGCGAGTACAAGCGCACACTGGTAGATGCGCTGCTGGTGGCATTTCCATCTGACAGCGGGGGCACACTGGAAGCACAAGGCAGATGGCATACACCCCCGAATCCTAAGAGAATTAAGTAATGTCATAGACAGACCCTTATTTATGATATTTACAGACTCTATACTGACAGGGAGTGTTCCACAGGATTGGTGCATAGCAAATGTGGTGCCAATATTCAAAAAGGGTGCAAAAACAGACCCCGGAAAGTATAGGCCGGTAAGTTTAACATCTGTTGTGGGTAAACTGTTTGAAGGTTTTCTAAGAGATGCTATCTTGAAGGATCTCAATGAAAACAAACAAATAACATCATATCATCATGGCTTCATGAGGGATCGGTCATGTCAAACAAATTTAATCAGTTTAATCAGTTTCTCCAAAGCATTTGACACTGCACCACGTAAAAGGTTAGTATTTAAAATGAGAATGCTCGGACTGGGAGAAAACATCTGTATGTGGGTAAGTAACTGACTCAATTAAAGAAAACTAAGGGTTGTTATTAATGGCGCACACTGAGATTGGGTCACTGTCACTAGCAGAGTACCTCAGGGGTCAGTATTGGGGGTAGAGTTGAGCGGACACCTGGATGTTCGGGTTCGAGAAGTTCGGCCGAACTTCCCGGAAATGTTCGGGTTCGGGATCCGAACCCGATCCGAACTTCGTCCCGAACCCCATTGAAGTCAATGGGGACCCAAACTTTTCGGCACTAAAAAGGCTGTAAAACAGCCCAGGAAAGAGCTAGAAGTCTGCAAAAGGCAGCAACATGTAGGTAAATCCCCTGCAAACAAATATGGATAGCGAAATGAATAAAAATAAAATAAATAAAAATTAACCAATATCAATTGGAGAGAGGTCCCATAGCAGAGAATCAGGCTTCACGTCAGCCACCACTGCAATAGTCCATTGTCATATATTTAGGCCCAGCACCCAGGCAGAGGAGAGAGGTCCCATAACAGAGAATCTGGCTTCATGTCAGCAGAGAATCAGTGTGCATGTCATAGCAGAGAATCAGGCTTCACGTCAGCCACCACTGCAACAGTCCATTGGCATATATTTAGGCCCAGCACCCAGGCAGAGGAGAGAGGTCCCGTAACAGAGAATCTGGCTTCATGTCAGCATAGAATCAGTCTGCATGTCATAGCAGAGAATCAGGCTTCACGTCACCCAACATTGGAACAGTCCATTGTCATATATTTAGGCCCAGGCACCCAGGCAGAGGAGAGAGGTCCCGTAACAGAGAATCTGGCTTCATGTCAGCAGAGAATCAGTCTGCATGTCATAGCAGAGAATCAGGCTTCACGTCACCCAACATTGGAACAATCCATTGTTATATATTTATGCCCAGGCACCCAGGCAAAGGAGAGAGGTCCCGTAACAGAGAATCTGGCTTCATGTCAGCAGAGAATCAGTCTGCATGTCATAGCAGAGAATCAGGCTTCTCGTCACCCACCACTGTAACAGTCCATTGTCATATATTGTGTGGCGCCGAGGGGGTTAAGCGAAGGCGGCATAGACTGGGGAGACGGAGACAAAGGGTTAAGGCGGTTCTGCAGCTAGCAGTTTTAGTTTGGAAGTTCCATTATACAGGGGTGGTTCTCCCCCGGATGGGGGGGCGTATTATTATATGTTAGGGCTGCGTAGCTTATCCTCCCCCTCCCTCTGATTGGTTATAAGAAGTGGTACGCACCGCATGGGGTTAAAAAGGGGTTGCGGCAGGGCTCTGACTCTTCCTCTACAGCTCCAGCAGGCATCTCAGCTCAGCAGGTATGGCCACAGAGGATCAGCTGTTTGCAGCGCTTGCTGCACATTGGAGAAATGAGGGCCCGGCTTTTCTTGCCCGCATGACTGCGGGCTTACAAGCGCCCCAGCCACCTATCCCCCCGCCCGTTGCTTGTGCAATATCAGGGTGGCAGGCGGCCCACCAGAAATACCCGCCCACCCGCCCGTCTCAGTCCCTCTCTTGCCCCTGTACCTCGCCGCATCAGGAGCCGGCAGCAGCAGCAGCGTGGGGTTCCTCCGGCAGCCGGGGTTAGGAGGGCTTCAGCGCTTCGGCCTGCACGTGAGCAGGCCACGCCCATCACTCACCAGCTTCCGGCGCCGCGGGACCAGCAGCAGTTCCCGCCAGCAGTGTTTTAGCCCCTCCTCCCTGCTCCCCCTGCACATTCCACGATGGGCAATCAGCACAGCGAGCGCTCCTCTGCTGAGGAGAATTAACCCATAGAGCAGGCACCTGTCCCTACGGCGGTGGAGCAGTCTGTGGAAGCGTTAGGCAATATTGCAGTGGCTTTATCACCGCAAGGGACGCAGCTCATGCCACAGAACATGCCCCTTTCAGGCCCTCCAATGCAGCTGCCGGCTAGTGGGGTTCTTACCCCCCAGCCACTATTGCAGTCTAACCCCCCTTTGCTCACACCAATTACAACTGCCAGTGTACAAATGTCCATGCCGGCTACCGCTCCTGGACAGGAGGCGGCCCCACGCTATCCTTCTCAGCGAAGATCACCTGCAGCTTCCCACGACCGCCGAGAAAGGCGCAGGTCGGGTTCTCACCGTTGCCGCCGTTCCCATCATACTTCCAGAGCCCATAGCCGTAGTAGCCGTTCGACACGGTCTAGATCGGCAAGATGGAGGTCGCCTTCGTCTTCAGAGTTGAGCTCCTGCGGATCGGATTCCGGCAGGTCAAATGCTTGGTGTTCGCGGGCCCCCAGACGTCAGTCAAGAAGGCCTTCCCGCGGGGCGGAGCCCGCCAGCCCGGTTCCAACAACGGTTCCTCAGGCGAGTTTGGTCACTCCTTCACTTCAGAATAAAGCTAACGGTGAGTACAATTTTACTGGGGCATGGGGTGCAGATACAGTTGCCAAGGGTTTGGTCCCTGCGCTTAGGGCGTTGCTAGCACAGTTAGACCCCGGTGCTTCTCTAACACAGCCCGCCACAGAGGCTTCTTTGTCCAGCAAACCCGGGCCTAGTGATTGTAAGGACTCCATATTTTGCGGCTTAACGCCGTTGGGAGCCCACATAGATGAAGACACTAAAAATAAAATATGGGCTAACCAGTATATTGACATCTGGTCGCTAATTTCGGTGGATCAGCATACGGTGGATAAAGAAAGGCGCCCCAATGCTGAGCGATTTATTGACCGTAGACCAAAGGTTGCTCGTACCATAGGTAATTGGGTACAAGCATTTGCGGTTTTAGGTTACACCATGGCGCAGCGCCGTCCCGAACTCTCGGCGGACCTTTTCGTCTACATGGACTCTATCTATAGTGCTTTTTAGGCGCATGGCGGTTCCGCATGGTGGCGGTATGACGAAGAGTTCCGCCGACGGTTAGCCTTACAGCCTGAGATAGGTTGGGGGGTTAAAGCAGCGGATTTATGGCTTCGGCTTATGATGTCACAGAGACCGCAACCCTTTCCTCCCGCGGCCACTGCTCCTTCAGCAAATGCATACGGTGCAGTGGCCGTGCGCAGGCCAGGGGCCTGCTGGTTATATAACGAGGGACATTGTAAATTTTTTGCCCTCTGCAAGTACAAGCATGAGTGTTCCATCTGCGGAGGATCACATGCTGCTATCCGATGCCAGCGCCAGCTTCCAGCACATAAAGCCCACGCTTCTGCCGGAGGGAAAGACCCCGGTGAGCGTTCACGCGATGTCCCCGTGGCTAAATCAGTACCCCAATGAGCGGGTGGCTGCTCATTTTTGGTTTTTTCATTCCGTTTTATTTCTCTTCCCTACCCACAATTTCTGATAATTTGAAGTCCGCAAAGGAGAACCCGGAACAACTGAGAAGCAAAGTAGGTAAAGAGGTCTCTTTAGGGCGTATACTAGGACCATTTAAGTCCCCTCCGTTTAAAAACATACGTATTTCCCCTTTAGGACTGATACCTAAAAAAGAGCCAGGTTCATTCAGATTGATACATCATTTGTCCTTTCCAAAGGGCTCATCTGTGAATGATGGTATTTCCAAGGAGGAATCTTCGGTGTCATATGTGTCATTTGATAGGGCGGTAGCTTTGGTTAACCGCGCCGGAAAGGGCGCATTGCTGGCTAAATCTGACATTGAAGCAGCTTTCCGCTTACTCCCTGTACATCCTGATTGTTATCACCTATTAGGTTGTATGGTGGATGGCGCCTATTACTATGACACATGTCTACCGATGGGTTGCTCTATATCATGCCATTATTTTGAATTGTTCAGCACCTTTTTGGAATGGGTCATCCGTTTTGAAACGGCCTCACAGGATATTATCCATTATTTAGATGATTTTCTATTTGTTTCCCCTGGCAATTCAAAACAATGTCAATTCCTCCTGGATACGTTCCGTTTTTTCATGGCTCGTTTTGGTGTTCCCCTATCGGAGGATAAAACGGTTGGTCCGGCGACAATCATCACGTTTTTAGGTATTGAAATTGATACCAACCTGATGGTTTTCCGCCTACCGAACGACAAATTGCAGAAATTAACAGCTTTGATATTGGGATTCATGTCAGTAAAATCGGTGACGCTAAGACAAATGCAGGAGTTATTAGGATTATTAGTATTTGCGTGCCGCATCATGCCGATGTCGCGTGTTTTTTCCCGTAGACTATCCCTGTCCACATGCGGGGTTAAAAGCCGTTTCACCACATCCGGTTGTCCAAGCAGCTGAAATTGGATTTGCAGGTCTGGGAATCCTTTTTGACCCAGTATAATGGCCACACTTGTTATCAATCTGTAGAGATTTCATCTCCGGATTTGTCATTGTTTACGGACGCTGCTGGGTCCACCGGTTTTGGTGCAATATTAGGCCTAGAGTGGTGCGCGGCACCATGGCCTGACTCCTGGCGTTCGCGTGGTCTCTGTGCCAACATCACTTTACTGGAATTATTCCCTATTATTGTGGCTGTCAACGTGTGGGCCCCCCTTTTTCGAAATAGGACGGTCTGTTTTTACACGGACAACATGGCGGTAGTCTGCTGTATTAACTCATTAACCTCTTCTTCCCTGCCAGTTCTCTCGCTACTCCGCCACCTGGTCCTCCGTTGCTTGGAGTTCAATGTCTGGTTCCGAGCTCGGCATGTGCCAGGCGTCAACAATCCTATAGCTGACGCTCTCTCTCGTTTTCGTTGGCAGGAATTCAGGTTCCTGTTGCCGGGGGCAATCCGAGATGGGATCCCGTGCCCGACAACGCTTTGGGAGTTGCCGATCAGCGACTGATGAGTATGGTACAAGCGTCGGTGGCACCAGCCACATGGTCAGCGCATGGTAAGGCGTGGGCAGAATGGAGGGCGGTGGCGGAGGAGTTGCCAAATGTGATATTGCCAACTGCATGTTTACAGGTGACGGTTGCTTATATTTTGTCTCTGAAAGACAAAGGGGTAAGTGCTTTGGTTGCGCAGCAAAAATTGTGGGGAGTTTCGTTTTATCTTAAAATGCGAGGTTGGCAGGACGCGACTCAGCATTTCTTGATTAGGCAAGCTATTAGGGGTTGGCGTAAAGAGCATGTTCGCCGCGAATGTCGCCGCCCAGTGTCATTTGCTTTGTTATCAAGCATTTGTCAATTGTTACCTTCCATTTGTTCATCTCCTTATGAGGTGGGTTTGTTTAGGGCCGCTTTCTGCTTAGCCTTTTTTGCAGCCCTCCGGATTGGGGAGCTGGTTTCCCCTTCCCTCACTCGGGCAGGAGGTCTGGCAGCCACGGACGTTTTCATCAGCGACTCGGCCTTAGAGTCTTTATCAGGCGCTCCAAAACAGAGGTTTTTGCGCGTGGGGCCTGGCTTCCATTGCATAAGATTGGAGGCACAGTTTGCCCTAATGCCGATGTGGCGCAGTTCGTGGCTGCTCGACCTGAGGGTGCTACCTTCCTGATACATGCTGATGGCACACCCCTTACTCGTTTTCAGTTTAGGTCCATATTTCGTCGTTGCCTCCTTTTTCTGCACTTACCAGTTTCAGAATTTGGCACGCACTCTTTTAGAATTGGCGCTGCCACGGAGGCGGCTCGCGCTAGGTTTCCAGAGGCTGAGGTTCAGAGGATCGGCCATTGGAAATCTGCCTGCTTTGCTTCATATGTACGACCTCATTTATTGATTTGATTTTCTTTTAGATGCTGCTCAGATTACGGTTTGCTTCATCGGTCAATCATACATTTTTTGGGCGGGACAGAGAGCGGAAAGTCGTCCGGGAGGTCGATGCCTTGGCTTCCGAAATATTCAAGCACGCTGGCGGGGTGTTCGGGGCCTACGCTGGTCCCAGGTCTTCCCGGAAGTAGTCGAATGTAGTCATCTAGTGCGATCCCCAGTGATATTGGTTATACATGCTGGGGGCAATGACCTGTGTCTGCTTAAGATAGCGGAATTGATCACATTGATAAGAGCTGATCTAGAGAGACTTCCCTCTTTCTTTCAGGAGGCGGTCATTGTATGGTCGGAAATTATTCCACGGGTCACGTGGCAAGGTGCCAGGGATGCCACGGCCATAGAGAGGGCCAGGCGCATGGTCAATAATCGCATTTCACGTTTTATTCGATCCAGAGCCGGGGTAGTAGTGCGCCATCGCCAGTTAGAAGGCGACAACGGGCAATTGATGCGGCCCGATGGTGTCCACTTAAATGACATAGGGTTAGATATTTTCTTATCTGGTTTACAGGATGGAGTTGAGCAGGCCCAGTTCTTGTTGGGTGGGGGTCGGTGCGCCGTGTAGGAATACACGGGCCCCTCCGTGGAGGTCGGTGCTAAAAGCAAAATGGAGAAGAAGGCGGACTTGCCCACAGAGGGAGTCTGTGAGGCATACTGCTTCTGGAGACTCCAAAATTTGTTGATGTTGGTTTGAGTATAAAATAAAAGTTGGTTTGATAAAGAAATGAGTAATAAAGCTGTGACCGACTCTCACCCAACAAAAGAAGGTTGTCATGTCATTATTTCTAGCTGCTAAGGGTTAAAGAGGTCAGTAGTTTCATTCTCCACAGTCTTAGGCCCAGGCACCCAGCCAGAGGAGTGAGGTCCCGTAACAGAGAATCTGGCTTCATGTCAGCAGAGAATTAGTCTGCATGTCATAGCAGAGAATCAGGCTTCACGTCACCCACCACTGTAACAGTCCATTGGCATATATTTAGGCCCAGGTACCCAGCCAGAGGACAGAGGTCCCGTAACAGAGAATCTGGCTTCATGTCAGCAGAGAATCAGTCTGCATGTCATAGAAGAGAATCAGGCTTCACGTCAGCCACCACTGTAACAGTCCATTGTCAGATATTTAGGCCCAGCACCCAGGCAGAGGAGAGAGGTCCCGTAACAGAGAATCTGGCTTCATGTCAGCAGAGAATCAGTCTGCATGTCATAGCAGAGAATCAGGCTTCACGTTACCCAACATTGGAACAGTCCATTGTCATATATTTAGGCCCAGGCACCCAGCCAGAGGAGAGAGGTCCCGTAACAGAGAATCTGGCTTCATGTCAGCAGAGAATCAGTCTGCATGTCATAGCAGAGAATCAGGCTTCACGTCACTCAACATTGGAACAGTCCATTGTCAGATATTTAGGCCCAGGCACCCAGCCAGAGGAGAGAGGTCCCGTAACAGAGAATCTGGCTTCATGTCAGCAGAGAATCAGTCTGCATGTCATAGCAGAGAATCAGGCTTCACGTCAGCCACCACTGCAACAGTCCATTGTCATATATTTAGGCCCAGGTACCCAGCCAGAGGAGAGAGGTCCCGTAACAGAGAATCTGGCTTCATGTCAGCAGAGAATCAGTCTGCATGTCATAGCAGAGAATCAGGCTTCACGTCAGCCAACATTGGAACAGTCCATTGGCATATATTTAGGCCCCGGCACCCAGACAGAGGAGATGTTCATTCAACTTTGGGTTGCCCCGCAATATAATGGTAAAATGAAAATAAAAAGAAGATTGAATGAGGAAGTGCCCTGGAGTCCAATAATATATGGTTAAGGGGAGGTAGTTAATGTCTAATCTGCACAAGGGATGGACAGGTCCTGTGGGATCCATGCCTGGTTCATTTTTATGAACGTCAGCTTGTCCACATTGGCTGTAGACAGGCGGCTGCGTTTGTCTGTAATGACGCCTCCTGTCGTGCTGAATCACGTTCAGACAAAACACTGGCCGCCGGGCAGGCCAGCACCTCCAAGGCATAAAAGGCTAGCTCTGGCCACGTGGACAATTTAGAGACCCAGAAGTTGAATGGGGCCGAACCATCAGTCAGTACGTGGAGGGGTGTGCACACGTACTGTTCCACCATGTTAGTGAAATGTTGCCTCCTGCTAACACGTTGCGTATCAGGTGGTGGTGCAGTTAACTGTGGCGTGTTGACAAAACTTTTCCACATCTCTGCCATGCTAACCCTGCCCTCAGAGGAGCTGGCCGTGACACAGCTGCCTTGGCGACCTCTTGGTCCTCCTCTGCCTTGGCCTTGGGCTTCCACTTGTTCCCCTGTGACATTTGGGAATGCTCTCAGTAGCGCGTCTACCAAAGTGCGCTTGTACTCGCGCATCTTCCTATCATGCTCCAGTGCAGGAAGTAAGGTGGGCACATTGTCTTTGTACCGTGGATCCAGCAGGGTGGCAACCCAGTAGTCCGCACACGTTAAAATGTGGGCAACTCTGCTGTCGTTGCGCAGGCACTGCAGCATGTAGTCGCTCATGTGTGCCAGGCTGCCCAGGGGTAAGGACAAGCTGTCCTCTGTGGGAGGCGTATCGTCATCGTCCTGCCTTTCCCCCCAGCCACGCACCAGTGATGGGCCCGAGCTGCGTTGGGTGCCACCCCGCTGTGACCATGCTTCATCCTCATCCTCCTCCACCTCCTCCTCATCCTCGTTCTCCTCGTCCTCCAGTAGTGGGCCCTGGCTGGCCACATTTGTACCTGGCCTCTGCAAAAAACCTCCCTCTGAGTCACTTCGAAGAGACTGGCCTGAAAGTGCTAAAAATGACCCCTCTTCCTCCTCCTCCTCCTCCTCCTGGGCCACCTCCTCTTCCATCATCGCCCTAAGTGTTTTCTCAAGGAGACATAGAAGTGGTATTGTAACGCTGATAACGGCGTCATCACCACTGGCCATGTTGGTGGAGTACTCGAAACAGCGCAACAGGGCACACAGGTCTCGCATGGAGGCCCAGTCATTGGTGGTGAAGTGGTGCTGTTCCGTAGTGCGACTGACCCGTGCTGCTGCTCGCACAGTCTGGCCAGCATGTGCAAGGTGGAGTTCCACCTGGTGGGCACGCCGCATATGAGGCGGTGAGCGGGAAGGCCGAAGTTACGCTGTAGCGCAGACAGGCGAGCAGCGGCAGGATGTGAACGCCGGAAGCGCGAACAGACGGCCCGCACTTTATGCAGCAGCTCTGACATGTCGGGGTAGTTGTGAATGAACTTCTGCACCACCAAATTCAGCACATGCGCCAAGCAAGGGATGTGCGCCAAACCGGCTAGTCCCAGAGCTGCAACGAGATTTCGCCCATTATCGCACACCACCAGGCCGGGCTTGAGGCTCACCGGCAGCAACCACTCGTCGGTCTGTTGTTCTATACCCCGCCACAACTCCTGTGCGGTGTGGGGCCTGTCCCCCAAACATATGAGTTTCAGAATGGCCTGCTGACGTTTACCCCGGGCTGTGCTGAAGTTGGTGGTGAAGGTGTGTGGCTGACTGGATGAGCAGGTGGAAGAAGAGGAGGAGGAAGCCGAGTAGGAGGAGGTGGCAACAGGAGGCAAAGAATGTTGCCCTGTGATCCTTGGCGGCGGAAGGACGTGCGCCAAACAGCTCTCCGCCTGGGGCCCAGCTGCCACTACATTTACCCAGTGTGCAGTTAGGGAGATATAGCGTCCCTGGCCGTGCTTACTGGTCCACGTATCTGTGGTTAGGTGGACCTTGCCACAGATGGCGTTGCGCAGTGCACACTTGATTTTATCGGATACTTGGTTGTGCAGGGAAGGCACGGCTCTCTTGGAGAAGTAGTGGCGGCTGGGAACAACATACTGTGGGACAGCAAGCGACATGAGCTGTTTGAAGCTGTCTGTGTCCACCAGCCTAAATGACAGCATTTCATAGGCCAGTAGTTTAGAAATGTAAATCACAGAAAAAATGCACCAAACGGATATGCCACTGACTATACTGGCTAGTCATAAATGCAGATATTAAAAGCTGAGACTTTTGCCAATATATTCCTGTCAGGAAAATATCGGAGCCCAACATGCATGGGGCTCCGATATTTTCCTGACAGGAATATATTGGCAAAAGTCTCAGCTTTTAATATCTGCATTTATGACTAGCCAGTATAGTCAGTGGCATATCCGTTTGGTGCATTTTTTCTGTGATTTATATGATTATATTTTCATCCGCACAATGCTCCGTTTTGTGTACGATGCCCTTGTGGTGCATGTGGACCGCGCCGACATCCTCCACCGTATGCATTTTTTTGCTGGGGATAGTCGTTTGCTGCGGTCCACATGCGGTGGGACTGCTCCCCCAATGAAAAACACGCTACAGTGTTAGGGGTTGAACAGCTCCCCCAGATTTGCCACTATATTTCTGTGTTTGTGTCTTGTTTTATATGTAGTGTATGTGCCTTTACCTAGTTTAGAAATGCTGGCATTCAGGGCCAGGGTTCGAGGGTGGCTAGGTGGGAATTTACGCTTTCTCTCAAATGTTTGTGAGATGGAGAGCTGAACGCTGCCGTGTGACATGGTTGAGATGCTTGGTGACGGAGGTGGTGGTGGTGTTGGTGGTACATCCCCTGTTGTCTGGGCGGCAGGTGCCAACGTTCCTTCAGAGGCGGAGGAAGAGGCCGAGGCAGCAGCAGCAGAAGAGGCCGAGGCGGCAGCAGCAGAAGAGGTAGCAGGGGGAGCCTGAGTGACTTCCTTGTTTTTAAGGTGTTTACTCCACTGCAGTTCATGCTTTGCATGCAGGTGCCTGGTCATGCAGGTTGTGCTAAGGTTCAGAACGTTAATGCCTCGCTTCAGGCTCTGATGGCACAGCGTGCAAACCACTCGGGTCTTGTCGTCAGCACATTGTTTGAAGAAGTGCCATGCCAGGGAACTCCTTGAAGCTGCCTTTGGGGTGCTCGGTCCCAGATGGCGGCGGTCAGTAGCAGGCGGAGTCTCTTGGCGGCGGGTGTTCTGCTTTTGCCCACTGCTCCCTCTTTTGCTACGCTGTTGGCTCAGTCTCACCACTGCCTCTTCCTCCGAACTGTGAAAGTCAGTGGCACGACCTTCATTCCATGTGGGGTCTAGGACCTCATCGTCCCCTGCATCGTCTTCCACCCAGTCTTGATCCCTGACCTCCTGTTCAGTCTGCACACTGCAGAAAGACGCAGCAGTTGGCACCTGTGTTTCGTCATCATCAGAGACATGCTGAGGTGGTATTCCCATGTCCTCATCATCAGGAAACATAAGTGGTTGTGCGTCAGTGCATTCTATGTCTTCCACCGCTGGGGAATGGCTAGGTGGATGCCCTTGGGAAACCCTACCAGCGGAGTCTTCAAACAGCATAAGAGACTGCTGCATAACTTGAGGCTCAGACAGTTTCCCTGGTATGCATGGGGGTGATGTGACAGACTGATGGGCTTGGTTTTCAGGTACCATCTGTGCGCTTTCTGCAGAAGACTGGGTGGGAGATAATGTGAACGTGCTGGATCCACTGTCGGCCACCCAATTGACTAATGCCTGTACCTGCTCAGGCCTTACCATCCTTAGAGCGGCATTGGGCCCCACCAAATATCGCTGTAAATTATGGCGGCTACTGGGACCTGAGGTAGTTGGTACACTAGGACGTGTGGCTGTGGCAGAACGCCACGTCCTCTCCCAGCACCAGAGGGTCCACTAACACCACGTCGACCATGTCCGCGTCCTTTACTAGATGTTTTCCTCATTGTTATCGTTCACCACAACAACAAAAATATTATTTGGCCCAATGTATTGAATTCAAATTCAGGCCTTTTTTTACAGACACCTAACACTATCTGGCTATCTATTTAGCTACCGTATTACACTAATACAGGCACAGCAGTAACCACAGATTTAGCTGAATATAAATTTGAGGCCTTGTATTTAGACGCTGGGTGACAGGTATAGGTTTACTGACAGAATTAGACTTGGAAATGCACAGTAGCGTGTGTGTGAAGTTATTCAGAATGACCCTATGTGCACCTTGAATCTGATATACCCTTTTAGGGATAGATTTAAAATAGCTCTGATACAGCAGAAACCACTAAATTAGGAAATTGCTAAATTGGGAATTGTATTTCAACCCAGAACAAAAACTGTGCTTTGACGGACACTAAATAACTTGACCAGCCACAACAGTACAGCAGTAACGACAGATTTAGCTGGATATAAATTTGAGGCCTATTATTTAGGCGCTGGGTGACAGGTATAGGTTTACTGACAGAATTAGACTTGGAAATGCACAGTAGCGTGTGTGTGAAGTTATTCAGAATGACCCTATGTGCACCTTGAATCTGATATACCCATTTAGGGATAAATTTAAAGTAGGCCTGATACAGCAGAAACCACTAAATTAGGAAATTGCTAAATTGGGAATTGTATTTCAACCCAGAACAAAAAATGTGTTTTGACGGACACTAAATAACTTGACCAGCCACAACAGTACAGCAGTAACAACAGATTTAGCGGGATATAAATTTGAGGCCTAGTATTTAGGCGCTGGGTGACAGGTATAGGTTTACTGACAGAATTAGACTTGGAAATGCACAGTAGCGTGTGGGTGAAGTTATTCAGAATGACCCTATGTGCACCTTGAATCTGATATACCCTTTTAGGGATAAATTTAAAGTAGGTCTGATACAGCAGAAACCACTAAATTAGGAAATTGCTAAATTGGGAATTGTATTTCAACTCAGAACAAAAACTGTGCTTTGACGGACACTAAATAACTTGACCAGCCATAACAGTACAGCAGTAACGACAGATTTAGCTGGATATAAATTTGAGGCCTAGTATTTAGGCGCTGGGTTACAGGTATAGGTTTACTGACAGAATTAGACTTGGAAACGCACAGTAGCGTGTGTGTGAAGTTATTCAGAATGACCCTATGTGCACCTTGAATCTGATATACCCTTTTAGGGATAGATTTAAAATAGCTCTGATACAGCAGAAACCACTAAATTAGGAGATTGCTAAATTGGGAATTGTATTTCAACCCAGAACAAAAACTGTGCTTTGACGGACACTAAATAAATTGACCAGCCACAACAGTACAGCAGTAACGACAGATTTAGCTGGATATACATTTGAGGCCTAGTATTTAGGCGCTGGGTGACAGGTATAGGTTTACTGACAGAATTAGACTTGGAAATGCACAGTTTCGTGTGTGTGAAGTTATTCAGAATGACCCTATGTGCACCTTGAATCTGATATACCCTTTTAGGGATAGATTTAAAATAGCTCTGATACAGCAGAAACCACTAAATTAGGAAATTGCTAAATTGGGAATTGTATTTCAACCCAGAACAAAAAATGTGCTTTGACGGACACTAAATGAATTGACCAGCCACAACAGTAGAGCAGTAACGACAGATTTAGCTGGATATAAATTTGAGGCCTAGTATTTAGGTGCTGGGTGACAGGTATAGGTTTACTGACAGAATTAGACTTGGAAATGCACAGTAGCGTGTGTGTGAAGTTATTCAGAATGACCCTATGTGCACCTTGAATCTGATATACCCATTTAGGGATAAATTTAAAGTAGGCCTGATACAGCAGAAACCACTAAATTAGGAAATTGCTAAATTGGGAATTGTATTTCAACCCAGAACAAAAACTGTGCTTTGACGGACACTAAATAAATTGACCAGCCACAACAGTACAGCAGTAACGACAGATTTAGCTGGATATACATTTGAGGCCTAGTATTTAGGCGCTGGGTGACAGGTATAGGTTTACTGACAGAATTAGACTTGGAAATGCACAGTTTCGTGTGTGTGAAGTTATTCAGAATGACCCGATGTGCACCTTGAATCTGATATACCCTTTTAGGGATAAATTTAAAGTAGGCCTGATACAGCAGAAACCACTAAATTAGGAAATTGCTAAATTGGGAATTGTATTTCAACCCAGAACAAAAACTGTGCTTTGACGGACACTAAATAACTTGACCAGCCACACCAGTAACGACAGATTTAGCTGGATATAAACTTGAGGCCTAGTATTTAGGCGCTGGGTGACAGGTATACGTTTACTGACAGAATTAGACTGGGATATGGCCAAAAAATAACCACACTATTGATGGTTAAATGCACTTGGTGTGACAGCTTGACCAACCACACTACTGATGGTTAAATGCACTTGGTGACAGGCGCAGCTTGCTCCTGATGTAGTATATGGCCAAAAAATAAACAGACTATTGCTGGTTAAATGCACTTGGTGTGACAGCTTCACCCTGATGTAGGATTTAGCCAAAAAACAACCACACCAATGAGGGTTAAATGCACTTGGTGACAGGCTCAGCTTGCCCCTGATGTAGTATATGGCCGAAGAATAACCAGACTATTGCTGGTTAAATGCGCTTGGTGTGACAGCTTCACCCTGATGTAGGATTTAGCCAAAAAACAACCACACCATTGAGGGTTAAATGCACTTGGTGGCAGCTTGTGCTGGCACACCACAAGACACAAAATGGCCGCCGATCACCCCAGAAAAAAGTGACTGAAAAACGCTCTGGGCAGCCTAAAAACAGTGAGCAATTCAATAGCAGCAGTTCAATCATCCACAGCTGCAGATCGGTCTCTGAATGAAGTCCTTTGGAGGAGTTAATCACTGCCTAATCTCGCCCTAACGTCGCGGCCGCAACCTCTCCCTATGCTGATCAGAGCAGAGTGACGTGCGGCGCTACGTGACTCCAGCTTAAATAGAGGCTGGGTCACATGGTGCTCTGGCCAATCACAGCCATGCCAATAGTAGGCATGGCTGTGACGGCCTCTTGGGGCAAGTAGTATGACGCTTGTTGATTGGCTGCTTTGCAGCCTTTCAAAAAGCGCCAAGAAAGCGACGAACACCGAACCCGAACTTTTACGAAAATGTCCGGGTTCGGGTCCGTGTCACGGACACCCCAAAATTCGGTACGAACCCGAACTATACAGTTCGGGTTCGCTCATCCCTATTAAGAAACATAGAAACATAGAATGTGTCGGCAGATAAGAACCATTTGGCCCATCTAGTCTGCCCAATATATCTGAATCCTATGAATAGTCCCTGGCCCTATCTTATATGAAGGATAGCCTTATGCCTATCCCATGCATGCTTAAACTCCTTCACTGTATTTGCCGCTACCACTTCTGCAGGAAGGCTATTCCATGCATCCACTACTCTCTCAGTAAAGTAATACTTCCTTATATTACTTTTAAACCTTTGCCCCTCTAATTTAAAACTGTGTCCTCTTGTGGTAGTTTTTCTTCTTTTAAATATGCTCTCCTCCTTTACCGAGTTGATTCCCTTTATGTATTTAAAAGTTTCTATCATATCCCCTCGGTCTCTTCTTTCTTCCAAGCTATACATATTAAGGTCTTTTAACCTTTCCTGGTAAGTTTTATCCTGCAATCCATGGACCAGTTTAGTAGCTCTTCTCTGAACTCTCTCTAGAGTATCTATATCCTTCTGGAGATATGGCCTCCAGTACTGCGCACAATACTCCAAGTGAGGACTCTTCGATGCGTGGCAACGGATAAGCATCTTCATGGGTGATTTGATTGCTTTTTCTATAATTCACGCAGAACCTAATGCTGCCATCTTTTTTTCGGACAAGAACTAGGGGCGCAGCCCAGGGACTATGACTGTCCCGGATTATATTAGAGTACTTAATTTCCTGTATCATCTCTTTTACGGACTGATAGGTAGTAGGTGGTATAGGTCTGTATCTCTCCTTGATAGGAGGTTGAGAGTCTGTAGGTATGGTGTGTTTGATTATACTGACCTCTCTGTAGTCCGTGGAGTGCTTGCTAAAGGCCTTGTGGTGTTGTAACATCCCAGAGTATGTTACTAAACTCTGTTTCCCTGCTACAACATGTCAGGTGTATATTTATTGTCATCTTGTGTAATCTAACACTGTATTTTCCATTATATGTTCATTTTCTATACCTGTTTTATAAATTTGCTGTAATTTCCATGTGCACCAGCAGGTGGCAGCAACGTGTTTAGTTCAGTTTAGCATATCTAGACTGGAATAGTACATTCCAATCTAGCTTCCCCCCTCTTTGAGGAGGTGTGGAATGTTCCCACTTTCTGCCTAATGGGGAGGAAAGAAAGTTCTAGTTATTGTACCAGCCCCCCGGCTTGGGGAAGGCTATGTTGGTAGGAGCTCCCAGTTACAGGGATCCCAACCTAAGATCCAGCCTCGGCTGAGGCCAAGGATCACTCTTCCCAGCCTGAGTCATCTACCTCAGCTGGTGACAAGCAAACAACACCTCCAGCATCCAGGAAGAAACATTCCCTTGAGCCAAGCTGTGAGTACTTATCCAGAGTCCAGGAGAAGCCAAACTCCTCCTCAGCTAGTCAGGACCATACTAAGCAGAAGACCAATAGAGCAGAAGATAGATACCTGCCAGATTCTCCAGGCACATAGTATAGGAGCAGAAGAGATATTGATCCCTGAAATACATTGCCTATACCTGCTGGGGCCCAAGACTATTGCTGTAACTCGTATGGATTCAAAGCTGCCCTCCAGTAAAAAAAAGTTGCATTATACTTCAAGTCTGGATCTCATTCATTCCTCTATTACTCCTATTAACAACACTCAATTTATTGCAAGTGAGCCATGATCCAGGAGACCAGCCGTACCAAGGTAGGAGACACCGCTGACCCTACCATACCTACTACACAGAGACATTATCCCCCTCTGGCATTCCTCACCTGGTACGTGAGTTATAACATCTTAAAGGGCCCTGCTACAGTACCTGCACAAGCTGAAATTGGCGTCACAAACAAACGTATAAACTTATACACATATCTATCCTGACCCACTGCATTGTACCAGCGTCCTGCTCATTGCAGTGTTCTTTCACCAGATTCAGGACTCCCTCTATTTGCTCCTTCGGGGTGGATTCGTTCCCCACATGAAGTTCCTCCCACCAGGATACTGAAGAGGCGCTGGCAGGGACGTTGCTGCTCTGTGCGGTCTGGAACGTCTCCGTGGCAGGCAGACGGATAACATCCTGGAAGGACACCTGGAAAAGCTGAGCAACGGGGCAGTACTTAGAAAGAGTAACAGGGTGATCACTGAAATTAATCAAACGGATAGGCACTTTACCTTGGGATACGGTCACCAGACTCTTGGCTGTTCGCACGAAGGGATGATTCTCAATTTGGATAGGGCTTGATAGTCCTGGCCCTGGATCCCTAGCACAGCACGGCACCACAGGATGATCTGGGAATCCGGAGGCAGGATTACCGGCCGGTTATCCCGGATCCGGGCAGTACAAATTTCTCCTTTTCCATTTGCACATTTTTGCTGAGCACACAGCAAACTGATAGTCTTTTGAATGACTCTCTTAGAAGCTGGCTAAGCTGAAGGTATGGATTGGTTCAATGCCTCAAGCACCTCGGAGTAACAATTTTTAAAGACATTAGTCCCTAAGATCACGGGGTGTCCCCTTTTATCTCCGTCTTGCACCATAATCACACCTTGTTGTGGTAAGGTGGCTTCTCCCAACTGAAGGGTAGGTTCCCAGTACCCATGGACTTTCACCGGCTTGCCATTGCTAGCAATGATATCTAGCCAGGATTCTGGCGGCTGGGTGAGGAGACTTGAATCCCAGAATTTGTCAAAGGCGGTTCGTTGGATGGTGGTGACCTGAGACCCAGTATCCAGCAGGGCTTCAAAAGGTATTCCGTTGATGCATATGTTAATTTTTGAACGAGATCCTACGCATCTGGGCATCCAGCTTGGATCCTTTGGACCTACTGTTCTACCTCCCGAGGGGTGGTCCTCGGCCTCGGGGGTGGCCCGTTTAACTGCCAACACATTGATTCAGTATGTCCATATTTTTTACAATAGTGGCAGACAGGCTGCTTGCGATTCTTAGACCAGTAACTCGGTCGCCCATCAGGTTCTTTTGGGTATACCTCTTTATATGCAGACGGGAGCCTTTGAGGAAGGGGACTTTCATCTTCCAGTAACAATGGTTTCTCCCATTCCTCTATTTTCCTGCACACCTTTTCCAGGCTCTTAGTGAGATGGTTTACTTGCTCCATTAATGCCACCACCACATCTGTTACTGGAGCCTGAGTGGCTTGACTGGCTCCAGACGGCCTCACATTAACAGTTTTTGACTGGCAGGCCTGAGGTTCAAGGGAGGCCGCTGGCCCCGTGGCCGGGTTTTGGCCTAAGATACTGATGGCCAGCTCTTTAAAGTCCAAAAACGCACAATTGGGGTGTTGGGCCGACAGCATCCTCAGCTGGCCCTTTAAATGCTTAGTGTTTACAACCGCAAGGAACTGCTCTCTTAGAGTCCGGTCCGGGTCCTCAGCCTCCCGGGGGTCCACTTGGACCACAGCCCCCAGGGTCTCTTGCAGGGATAAAGCAAAATCACGGAGTGACTCACCAGGCTGTTGCTTCCTGCTGAAAAATCGCATCTTAACTTCGGACACCGTTCTGGCCTCAAATGTGGTGCCGAGGCGATCAAAGATCTGTTCCAGGCTATTCTTTTCAGAGCTGGGCCATGACTTCCCTGCGGGCGGCCCCTTCTAGCTGTGCTAAGAGGATCTCCATTTGTTGCTCATTGGAGATAGGGTAGAGCCGGAACAAGGCCAGGATCTGGTCTCTAAAGTCTTTTAATTTGTGGGCTTCCCTGGAATATTGCGGGAACCAGGGGGCCCTGAAATAATATTGCATAGTCAGTGGCATCAGGCTAGATGCTGCCGCAGCGGCGGGCACCCTGTTATCAGCGGCAAGCATTTCAGGAGGTACATCGGGGGCTGCCCGCTTCGCTTCTTCAGGTGCGGACATTGCGTGGTCTCTGGTGGCCAGTTCTATAAGCAGACACACGCTGGCCTTCGCTTGCTTAAGCATTGCTAAGGACGCCTACGGAGTGGGTATGGCCCTTTAAGGAGCGACGGAGTAGGCCGGATCTAAGTTGGACGCACTTCCCCCTTGGGTTAATTCGCTTGTTACTAGTGAGGGACCTTTCCCAGTCTCTTTGCAAGGATCGGAACCTCCCCGATGCTGGTATATAAAGGGGCCGGTGAATATACGAAAGTTTTTACTTACTCCGGCAATGCTCAGTCCAAATCTCGCGAGGTACGTGGTTACGTTGTGTGGAGGTCCCACGCTCAGCGTCAGAAGATAGGCGCGGCCTCTTGGAGCTCCGAGATTCAAGGTAGGCGGTATTTTCTTTACAGACAGGGCGGTGTCTTTCCTTTTGCAGACTGGCCGGTACCTTCTCTTCTTTTTCGCGCTAAAGAGACACAACAAGGCGCACCAATAATCCAGTCCACTTAGGCGGCCATCTTTAAACACTGGACTGTCAATTCACTGACAGCAAGCGGTGACTTAAATAAGCGGCAAACAGTCCACACAATACAGTTTTTCACACCGCAAATCTTCACAGTTCCTTGGCCCAACAATTTTGAAGAAACGGATGGGGCCTTTATCACTTTATAGCAAATAATGGCACACAGTTTAAATTCCACAATGGCGCAGGAATAATCGAATCCTGTTTGTGACGCCAAAATATGCAGTACGCTACCCTGCAGGGTATTGCGATGGTGAGGTCACGGTTAGCTTAGGCAAACGAGGGTTGCTCTGGGTTACTCACAGTTTTCTTGAAAGACCCTGGGCAGGCGTACAGCAGTGATGGAGAGGCTGGCACACGGGTCTTCTGGGGCACTCTCTGTGTATAGGGACCAGGCCTGATGGTAGGTGAGGTGCCCTGGATGTTGCAGGTTTGTTTAAAGTGCTGGTGGCAAGATCCCTTTAAGATTCGTCACGCCAGTGCCGGTAACGGTGGCACACCGATTTATGATAGGAATAATTGAGGAACACAATGTTGTGGTGAACCAAAACTTCCTTTTACTGGAAACAGTCAACTATTTACAGTCTGGGTTCAGTTCCACATGCAAACAGGTTGTTACAGGCAGGCTTTCACAAATGGCAGGCACAATGTTCTTGCAAGATACTCAGAGGGTTAAAACACTTACAGACCAGGCTGCACTTTTCCTCAGAATCCTGTCTGTCTCTATCCCAAGGCCCGTATGCCCTATTAATGGCTTTATCCTTGGTTAGGGAAGCTTCCTCAGGTATATATATATCCTTGCATTAAGTTAATCCTTCTGCCCTTCAGCTCTCTGGTTCAGCTGGAAACACTTCTGCTCTGCACTTTGTGGGAACTGCAGGTTTCTCAGGAGGTAACTCTTCCAAAGGTAACAAACTTCTGAGCTACTCTTGCTCAGGAACCTCAGGCAGGCTAGACTGCACTCACTAGCATCCTGGACTACACTGCCCCTTTCCTGTCTGGGCCTAACTATATATATTAGGGGTTCCCTAGCTCCCTCTACTGTCTAGGAGGAGGAACTACACCCTAATAGGCCTGATACACAGATAACAGGGAAAATACACATAAAACATCATATATAATACAATGGCCCTATTCCATAGGATGTGGAGAGTAACGTGGCCAATTGACCCTTGTGTAGTGCCCCCATTTATCTAGTGGGACACTACATGTGTGACGACAAGACACGAGTGATTTGCATGCTGTGTGAAGCGAAGCATAAACGTTCTCAACCTGAGCACAACCTGCATGACCAGGCATTTAAGTGCTGTATATAGGAGTTCATGTTATGTTTCCATACATACTGATGTGTTGATGTCTATATTGGTGTAGAGAAATTTTTTAAATAGATTGCTCAACATCCGCAGGGAAACTGCAATAGAAATAGCATATACCTTTATGTTGGGGGGGGGGGGGGAGATCCAGGGGCGGGCTGGGCCGGGGGGCAGGGAGGCAATTGCCCCCCAGGCCGCCCTAAATAAACGGCCGCTGGGTCGCCCGTCTAAAAAAAAAATATATATATTTTTTTATTCTTCAGGGCCGCACCGCCGATCACCACAGGCGGCGCGGTCCTGGATGTAATTACGGCCGTGCTGTGAGGCAGGGGAGGGAGAGGCGTGTCCCTCCCCTGTTCTTCTGATAGGCTGCAGGCACTAATGCCTGCAGCCTATCAGAGGCCGGCTTAGGCAGCGCGATGACGTCATTATCATCGCGACGCCTGAGCCGGCAGCACACACACACAGCAGGGACACAGGCCGGCATCGCTGCTGATGGAGGTAAGTTTTTCTTTTTTTTCTTCTTCTTTGCGGGGGGCTGGCACTATGGGGGGGGGGGGGAGATCTGGCACTATGGGGGGAGATCTGGCACTATGGGGGGAGATATGGCACTATGAGGGGGAAATCTGGCACTATGAGGGGGAAATCTTGCACTATGGGGGGAGATCTGGCACTATGGGGGGCACTATAGGGGGAGCTGGCACTATGGGGGGCACTATAGGGGAAGCTGGCACTATGGGGGCACTATAGGGGAAGCTGGCACTATGGGGGCACTATGGGGGGGCGCTATAGGGGGAGCTGGCACTATGGGGGCACTATAGGGGGAGCTGGCACTATGGGGGGCACTACAGGGGGAGCTGGCACTATGGGGGGCACTATAGGGGGAGCTGGCACTATGGGGGCACTATAGGGGGAGCTGAGACTATGGGGGGCACTATAAGGGGAGCTGGCACTATGGGGGCACTATAGGGGGAGCTGGCACTATGGGGGCACTATAGGGGGAGCTGGCACTATGGGGGGCACTATAGGGGGAGCTGGCACTATGGGGGGCGCTGGCACTATGGGGGGCACTATAGGGGGAGATGGCACTATAGGGGGAGCTGGCACTATGGGGGGCACTATAGGGGGAGCTGGCACTATGGGGGCACTATAGGGGGAGCTGGCACTATGGGGGCACTATAGGGGGAGCTGGCACTATAGGGGGAGCTGGCACTATGGGGGGACTATAGGGGGAGCTGGCACTATGGGGGGCACTATAGGGGGAGCTGGCACTATGGGGGGACTATAGGGGGGGCTGGCACTATTGGAAGAGCTGACACTATGGGGGGGCTGGCACTATGGGGGGAGGGCTGGCACTATAGGGGGAGCTGGCACTATGGGGGGAGGGCTGGCACTATAGGGGGGCTGGCTGGCACTATTGGAGGAGCTGGCACTGTGGGGGCATTTCTTACTGGCACATTATGGGGGGGCACCATGGGGGAGAGGAGCACTATGGGGGTAACTGGGGGCTTCTTTTTTTTATTATTGGCACATTCTGGGGGGGCACTATAGGGGAGAGCAGCACTATGGGGCATCTGGTGCTACTATAGGGGCATTATTTGGGGGCACTATGGGGAAGTGGGGGCTCTAAAGGGGCCTTTTGTATTGGAACATTATGGGGGGCACTATGGCATTTGGTGGCACTAAGGGGGCATTTTTTACTGGTACATTGTGGGGGAGAGGAGCACTATAGGGGCATCTGCTGGGGGCACTAAGGGGCATTTTTTTTACTGGCATATTATGGGGACACTATGGGGAAGGGGGAGAGGAGCAGTATGAGGGCATTTACTGGGGCACTATATAGGGGTATTTTATACTGGCATACATTATGGGGACATTAGCTCAACTGCGGTCACTAAGCGGGGGTATTTCATGTACTGTCATATTATAGGGAAAATTAGTACTACTAGGGGGTTTTATGGGGAGCTTTACTACTACTACTAGGGGCTATGAAGAACATGATTACTAGGGCACTATAGGGGCATTATTACTACTAAGTGTGCTCTGGCAGAGAATTATTTCTATTGGTGGGATTTTGGGGAGCACTGTTACTTTGGGGGCACCCTGGCATAGTATCAGCTTAGCACAATTATTTTTGGGGGACATTATCTTTATACTATTAGTGTCTGGGCGCAGTTATTTTTTAGAGCACTGTGTGCCAATAATTGTTTAAGGGGGCACTATCTGTGTGGTAGTAGTATTTCCAGGGGGACTGTTTCTGCAGTATAGTATTGGGGGCATTGCGTGTACAGTATTGGGGGCACTATCTGTGTGGTAGTAGTATTTCCAGGGGGACTGTTTCTGCAGTATAGTATTGGGGGTGGCAGGAAACTAATGTCTGTTTCTCAATCTCTGCAGAGAAGGGAGATGGCAGAAAAATCATCATGGCGGTCTGGTCTGAATGGAGAAGATGAATGTCTACAACAAAGGTGACATCACGGGATGTAAGAGGTATGTGGCGCTATGTAGGAGAGGAGATGCTCCGGCTCCTCCACCTGACATCTGCAGAAGGAGGATTCAGAACTGGGTGAGGATGACAAAAGGGGGCAGCAGGCCACGGGCGGGTGGCAGATGGTGGGGGGAACCACAGGCCTTGAGCAGGATCAGGGTAGGGAGGAGAGCGGAGGAGCTTCCTGGCTGTAGCTTGTTATATAAGCAGGCAGTGCAGCCAGGACGGCCTCCCCTCTCCGTATGATGTGTAGAGACCGGCCGCAACTATAGAATGTCAGCTGTAAAGTGTGTGTTGGGAGTGGCCTATTATATGTAGGAGGGGCTTTTAATGATGGGCGGGGCTAAAAATGGGCCACTTGACTAGATTTGCCCCCCAGGACTAAGGCTGCCAGTCCTCCCCTGGGGAGATCCAAGCCAATTAGCGGCCAAAGCCTGCTCCAGGCGGATATAACAACAGGTATTGGCAGCAAGAGGGACGAGCAGCAACAACTTTCCCAGGCTATATAATAGTGGGCTGCATATGGGACACTTATCCCAGTGTGAATGCAAATGGAAGAGAATGGGGAGAACAAATTCTCTAAGATGTTTTCTGATTATACCCACAACTAATTCAAGAGCCACAGAGCTTAGGTCCAAGTAATGCCCTGTGTGCTGCCAATGTAGTGTCCCACTAGGTAAATGTGGGCACTAAACAAGGGTCAATTGGGCCACGTGGTACTCCTACTCCTGAGGGACAGTGGCAGTGTATTTCACAGTCCATTTTAATGCGTTTTAATATGCTTTTATGTGTATTCTTCCCTGTGACGTGTGTATCAGGCCTGTTAGGGTGTAGTTCCTCCTCCTGGGCAGTAGAGGGAGCTAGGGAACCCCTAGTATATATATTTAGGCCCAGACAGGGAGGAGTCAGTCTGTGTAGTCAGGAGTCTGTGGAGAGACAGAAGTGAGAGGGCACCTTAGCCAGAGAGAAGCTGAGGGCCTCCTCCTGACATGCAGCTAGACAGCCCAGGCTTCTAGTTGCCACCAGGAGGCTAGTGGAAGGGCTCCAGCCTGCCTGAGGATATTGAGCCAGAGTTAGCTCAGAAGATTGTTACCAGGGGAAGAGTTTGCCTCCTGAGAGAAACCTGCAGTTCCCATAACCAGAGAGCAGAGCAGAAGAGTATTCCAGCCAACCTGAGAGGAGCTGAAGGGCAGAAGGATTATTTACCTAAAGCAAGGGATATATATCTGAGGAAGTTTTCTACCAAGGATAAAGCCAGCATTAGGGCATACGGGCCTTGGGATTGAGACAGCCAGGAGTTCTGAGGAATAGTGCACAGTATTTCTGAGGAAAAGTGTAGCCTGGTCTGCTAGTGTTGTTTTCACCCTCTGAGTATCTTGCAAAGAACATTGTACCTGCCATTGTTGTGAAAGCCTGCTTATATCTGCTGCTATCATATGGAACTTTACAAAAGACTGTACAAAGTTAACTGTTTCCAGTAAAGGAAGTTTTGGTTCACAACAACAACGTGTTTCTCACTTATTACTACAATAAATCGGTGTGCCACCGTTACAGGCACTGGCGTCACGAATCTTAAAGGGACCTTGCCCCCGGCATATTACACATCTGCAACATCCAGGGCACCTCACCCAACATCAGGCCTGGTCCCTATACACCGAGAGTGCCCCAGAGGACTCCTGTGCCAGCCTCTCCATCACTTCTGTACGCCTGCCCGGGGTCTCCCTACAAACTGTAAATGACCAAGAGCAACCCTCGTTTGCCTATTAACAGTGACCTCACAATCGCAATACCCTGCAGGTCTGCGTACTGCACCAACTGCTGCTGTCCTGCCTACTTGTTACAGCAATGGGTGAGGAACCTCTGTGTCAACCGTACAGATTTGACTTGGGGCTAATCCTAAGGGTGTTATCCTGGCATTCCACAAATTTTCACCCTCTAAACCCTATACATGTATCTAAACTTCTCTGCAGGGGAATCACCAGGCTGCTACCTCCTAGAGTAGTCTTGGTTTGGATAACTGCTGACCCACGGGGGTCAAGAGACACCGAGGCATTGCACAGAGGGATCAGGCAAGACTGTATATAGAGACAGGCCAAGGTCAAGGCAGGCACAGGGTGTGTAATCCGATAAAACAGACTGAGGTCAGGACAGGCAGCTCAGGGTCAATATGGAGATCGGAAAGAGAAGGGTAAAATACAGAAAACAGACAGGGGTTGGTAACAGGCAAGAAACAAATCTATGGCACCTTTGCAGTGAATTTGCAACTAGACAACCGATTGCTTGGGCACCGGAGAAGTTGCCTTAGGCAACCCAAGATGACCAGCCATTGGCTAGTGTGAATTAGGGTGCATGCACTGGCTCTTCCAAGAACTGGAAGGAGCACATGCCCTACGGCCAAAGAAGCGAGACTTTGCTGGCAAGAGGCAGGATGCAGAGTGTAGGGAGGAACAGCCACCGGGCCCACCAAAAGGGGGCAGAGTAAACATGACGGGTCTGCTCGGAGGGCACTGGATGTTTATTTAATACCACTGTTCCTAGACACATGAGGAAGTGAATGGTAACTTTCCTAGCAGCTTCTAATGCGAAAGACAATGCTAATGGTGTTAACCCCTTAAGGACACAGGGCGTACAGGTACGCCCTTGTGCCCTGGTACTTAAGGACAGTGTAGGCTGGCAGTGATCGGAACCCGGTGCCTTCTCAAATCATTGAGCCGGCACCTACGCTAAATGCGCGGGGGGGTCAGCGGTCATGTCAGCGTTCAATTCAGACCTGCGGTTTGCTTCGATTTCTGCAGTTTCTGATCCCCGCGGTCCCTGACCGCGAGGATCAGAAACTTTAGTATTCCTAAAATTTATCTGTATCCCCCCCCCCCTGCACCCCTGAGTGATTTTAGCCCGGTGGGAGGTGCAGGTCCCCCGCGATCCCCCGCCAGCCTCCCCTTGAATAATCGTTGGTGGTTAGTGGGTATAACATGCGATGTTAGCCGTTTAACCCTTTCCATACCGCGGTCCGTACCCCCGAGAGCCCCGTCCTTAACCTTCCCCGTCTGCGCAGTTCTGGCCACTACTGAGCAGATGGGGAAGGTTCCCATGGCAACAGGACGCCGTCTCCGGCATCCTGCTGTCCATGGTGCTGAACAGATCTGTGCTAAAGGCATAGATCTGTTCAGACAAAGTGTAAGTAAAATACAGTACAAAACACTATATAGTGTACTGTACTGTATTATACAGACATCAGACCCACTGGATCTTTAAGAACCATGTGGATCTGGTTAAAAAAAAAGTGAAAATAAAGTAAAAATCTAAAATCACATTTATCACTGATTAAAAATAAAAAAATAAAATTCCCTACACATGTTTGGTATCGCCGCGTCCGTAACGACCTGATCTAAAAAAAGGTCATGTTACTTTACCCGAACGGTGAACGCCATAAAAATAAAAAACTATGACGAAATTGAAATTTTGCCCACCTTACTTCCCAAAAAAGGTAATAAAAGTGATCAAAAAAGTTGCATGTACGCCAAAATTGTAACAATCAAACTCATCTCATCCCGCAAAAATCATACCATACCCAAGATAATCGCACAAAAACTGAAAAAACTATGGCTCTTAAACTATGGAAACACTAAAACATGATTTTTTTGGCTTCAAAAATTTAATCATTGTGTAAAACTTACATAAATAAAAAAAAGTATACATATTAGGTATCGCCGCGTCCGTATCGACTGGCTCTATAAAAATATAACATGACCTAACCCCTCAGATGACCACCGTAAAAAAATAAAAACGGTGTAAAAAAAGCAATTTTTTGTCATCTTATGTCACAAAAAGTGTAATAGCAAGCTATCAAAAAGTCATATGCACCCCAAAATAGTGCCAATCCAACCATCATCTCATCCCGCAAAAAATGAGACCCTACTAAAGATAATCGCCCAAAAACTGAAAAAAACTATGGTTCTCAGACTATGGAGACACAAAAACTTTTTTTTGTTTTAAAAATGAATTCATTGTGTAAAACTTACATAAATAAAAAAAATTGTATACATATTAGGTATCGCCGCGTCCGTGACAACCTGCTCTATAAAATTACCACATGATCTAACCTGTTAGATGAATGTTGTAAATAACAAAAAAAAACTGTGCCAAATAAGCTATTTCTTGTTACCTTGCTGCACAAAAAGTGTAATATAGAGCAACCAAAAATCATATGTACCCTAAACTAGTACCAACAAAACTGCCACCCTATCCTGTAGTTTCTAAAATGGGGTCCCTTTTTTGGAGTTTCTACTCTAGGGGCGCATCAGGGGGGCTTCAAATGGGACATGGTGTCAAAAAAACCAGTCCAGCAAAATCTGCCTTCCAAAAACCGTATGGCATTCCTTTCCTTCTGCGCCCTGCCGTGTGCCCGTACAACAGTTTACAACCACATATGGGGTGTTTCTGTAAACTACAGAATCAGGGCCATAAATAACGAGTTTTGTTTGGCTGTTAACCCTTCCTTTGTAACTGGAAAAAAAATATTAAAATGGAAAATCTGCCAAAAAAGTGAAATTTTGAAATTGTATTTCTATTTTCCATTAAATATTGTGCAACAACTAAAGGGTTAACAAAGTTTGTAAAATCAGTTGTGAATACCTTGAGGGGTGTAGTTTCTTAGATGGGGTCACTTTTATGGAGTTTCTACTCTAGGGTTGCATCAGGGGGGCTTCAAATGGGACATGGTGTCAAAAAAACTGTCCAGCAAAACCTGCCCTCCAAAAACCAAACGGCGCACCTTTCACTCTACGCCCCGCTGTGTGGTCGTACAGTAGTTTTTCGACCACATATGGGGTGTTTCTGTAAACGGCAGAGTCAGGGCAATAAAGATACAGTCTTGTTTGGCTGTTAACCCTTGCTTTGTTAGTGGAAAAAATGGGTTAAAATGGAAAATAAGGCAAAAAAAAATAATGTAATTCTCAAATTTCATCCCCATTTGCCAATAACTCTTGTGCAACACCTAAAGGGTTAACGACGTATGTAAAATCAGTTCTGAATACCTTGAAGGGTGTAGTTTTTTAGATGGGGTCATTTTTGGGTAGTTTCTATTATGTAAGCCTCGCAAAGTGACTTCAGACCTGAACTGGTCCCTAAAAATTTAGTTTTTGTAAATTTCTGAAAAATTGAAAGATTTGCTTCTAAACTTCTAAGCCTTATAACATCCTCAAAAAATATCATTCCCAAAATAATTCAAACATGAAGTAGACATATGGGGAATGTAAAGTCATCACAATTTTTGGGGGTATTACTATGTATTACAGAAGTAGAAGTAGAGAAACTGAAACTTTGAAATTTGCAAATTTTTCCAAATTTTTATTAAATTAGGTATTTTTTGGTGTAAAACATTTTTTTACTTCATTTTACCAGTGTCATGAAGTACAATATGTGACGAAAAAACGATCTCAGAACGGCCTGGATAAGTCAAAGCGTTTTAAAGTTATCAGCACTTAAAGTGACACTGGTCAGATTTGCAAAAAATGGCCTGGTCTTAAGGTGTAATAAGGCTGTGTCCTTAAGGGGTTAAAAGTCAGACCCGTTGGTAAGAATTTTGAGATATTTGCATGAAAGTGTTAAGGCTGTATTACACAGTCCTCCTGGCAGTGGCCTGCTCACTAGCGGTGGAGGCCACTGCTATTACATCGCTATACCACCGCTCTACCCCATGCTGTGTAGTGGTTTGCAGGAGGCAAAAGATTTGAATTTCCCGATGAATGAGCGTTTGCTTGTTAATCGGACAATCGGCGTCAGTATTACACAGCATGATGATCGCTAATGAGTGGTCATACAAACACTCGTTAGCAATCATCTGCCGAAACATTAGCAGGTGTAATACAGGCTTTACTGTTTAGCAGCGTTGGTCTCATCTACCAGTGACGTGCCTCTCTTGCTTGTGCACAGACTGGTACCTACTGTACCTACCTACTGTAGAAGCTCTGCCTACCACAGCATTATTGGTCCCACCTACCACCAACGTAGCTACTTGCTTACCCCGCCTACCACATATGACCACTTGTAGATGTGTTTTCAGGGGCCACTTTATAATCCAATCTGCTCCTATATATTCAGAGATTAGCGGCGATGAATAAACACAGTTTGGGGTCGACAAACATCAGTGCATTCTGACATCTGCATGTGCCGAGTAGACATAATTTACAAACATGTCAAAACCCAGGAACATGTATTACCTAAATATTTCCATTCACATTATCAGAAGAACTCCACTATTTATAATGAGATAGATAGATAAGGCTATGTTCACATCAGAGATACTGCTGTATGGTTTTGAAATCTGGCATGGGATCTCAAAACAACAGCAAAACCCTTCCGTTGTAATAATACAACCGGCTGCATCCGTTCAGAACGGATGAAATACCATTATAATTGAAAATGAAGAAACCGAATGGACATTGTTTTTGGGGCCAGATCCCACGTTCATTTCAGTTTCCCTTGCCACACACAATAATGCTGCTTGTGTAACATCCCAGAGTTATGTTACTAAACACTTTTACCCCGCTACTACATGTTAAGTGGATTTATCTTGTCATCTGGTATAATTTAATATCACATCCTCAATAATGTGCATATTCTAAGCCTGTTACATGTATTTGCTGTAGTTTTCATGTACACCAGCAGGTGGCAGCAATGTTAGCAGGGCCTTAGTAACAGTTTAGCATATCTAGACTGGAATAGTACATTCCAGTTTAGCTCCCCCTCTTTGAGGAGGTGTGGAATGTTCCCACATCCTGCCTCATGGGGAGGAAAGGAAGTTACAGGGAGTGTGCCAGCTACCCCTGCTAGAGAAAGGCTGTGCTGGTAGGAGCTCCCACTTTTAGAGATCCCAACCCAGGATCGTGCCTCGGCTAAGGCCAAAGATCTTCATCCCCAGTCTGAGCCTTCAGCCTCAGCTGGTTGACAAGCAAGCAGCCCCTCCAGATCTCCAGGACGAACCATTCCCTGTGAGCAGAACTGTGAGTTCTATCCAGAGACCAGGAGAAGCCAAATTCCTCCTCAGCTAGTCAATCCCATACACAGCAGAAGATAGACAGAGCAGAAGATATAGATTCCTGCCATATTCTCCAGGCACATAGTATAGGAGCAGAAGATATAGTGAGCCCTGCCATACATTGCCAAATACCTGTTGGGACCTGAGAGACTATTGCTGTACCTCATATGGATTAATGCTGCAACCAGTAAAGACAAGTTGAATTATAATTCAAGTCTGGATCTCATTCATTGCTACCAAAATCCCTCAATTACTCCTACTAGCAACACACTCATTTATTGCAAGTGAGCCAGGATCCAGGAGTCCAGCCGTACCAAGGTAGGAGACACCGTTGACACTATACCTACTGCTACACAGAGACATTACACCACTCTGGCATTCCTAACCTGGCACGTGAGTTGCAACACCTTAAAGGGCCCTGAGACTGTACCCTGCGCACGCTGCAATTGGCGTCACGAACAAAAACTCTTAACTATCATTTCCACCTGACCCAGTCAGTGCATATTATTGCGCCAGTGTGCATTAGTCAAATCCGGCTTACTGCACTTGCATGGGAACCCAACAAACCAGAACGGAATGCATTCTGGTGCACTTCATTCCGGTTTGTTCAGTTTTGAGAGCCTGTTCCACATCTCAAAACTGGACAGCGCAACGCAGATCTGAAAGTAGCCTAAAACAGCAGCACCGTCACAGTAAGAGGCGGTGCAATCCCTCTGGAATCTCAGGAGAAAGACGTGCAAAACAAGCTTGACATATGCCTCATTGTGCGGAAACGTGGCACGGGTGAATAAAGCGGGTCCACCACACTTACCACTTATCTGGAGTGCCGCCTCCATATTCAAATACTAGGATATTATAAAATATATATAATAAATATATTAAAGTATTTTTCATCAGACCTCAGACTGGAGCCCCAATCTTCATCACACCTCCCATCAGTCTAAGCTTGGGCGATATATCAGTATGTATGGTATACCGCAGAAATGGTGATATGGCGACATAGATATGTATATAGATGTATATTGACAGCTTTCGCTGCTTCCAAAACATGCCCGGCGCGTACTGATGGGTCCAGGACACACGCACGCCATGCCTCCGTCTGTCTGGGAAATGCAGTTCCTCTTTTTAGTCAGTCAGCAGCACAAGGTCTCCACCCCAGCTTCTCTCCCTCACGTGTTGCTGGGTGTCAGAAGATACAGTGTGGGATATAAGGGGCATTTACACCAGCAGATTATCTGACCAATATCTGTCCAATCCAATAGCAGGTGTGTATAACTAAAGATCTGTGTGTGTAATTGGACATCTGACGAATGACTGGTTAGAAAATAATAATGCTGGTGTAACCTTCTTGAAGTAGAACCAAAACCATGCTGCTCTCGGCTGTGCTGCTAACCTACTCCCTGCGCTACATGGTTCCCGCCACAGTCCTGCTGGGCACTGCGCCAACCTACCTGCTGGCATGGGGCTGCTGGAAGGCACTGGGCTGCCTGAAAACTTATACCATCAGGGGATGCGATCAGCAGTTCTACAACATCTACCAGAGCATGGTGCTCTTCTTCTTCCAGCACTACACTGGGGTGCAGGTCAGGACTCGCTGCAGGAGGTCAAATGTATGGACTCGGGGTGGTGGTGGAGACTGGGGTGCCAGGTGATCGGGGCATGTGTTTAGAAGCTGGACATCACCTGCATGTGCTCTGATGCCCACTGTAATATTACCAGGGAGTGTTACAGAGGACACTGATACACTGCACATTACCAGGAAGTGTTATAGAGGCCACTGTGATATATTGTACATCGACAGTGTGTTCTCTAGTGCCCACCGTAAAATTACCATGGGTGCAACAAGGAGACAATGCTGTAGGCTCCATACTGTATAAGGTCTCCTTGTTGCCCCCACACACTAATGTCCCCTTGTAGCCCCCATACTATGGGATAAATGGGTATTTATTACAATATCCATCGTTATTGCAATACATTTCTTAATATCAGATTATTTACCATGGGAATATTTTTTAAATTGTCCAACCCTAAATGAGACATTAAAATAAATGACAGAAGTCCCTCTCCTGCTCTGGACGGAGCGCTCTGTCTGCACTCACTGCTTCCTGGTCTTCTGCCTGCGCCGCACTGTGACCAGACATCGCACAGCGTCGGGTCATAGTGCGCACCTACAGTACGTGCTCCACATCCGGACGTTACGCAGTCAGGACACAGCACAGTCACCGCCCATGGCGCCTCCTGCACACTACTGAGTGCTTTCATAATGGGGGCGCTCATTAGTACTCGCTTTATAAGACGCACTGACATTTTCCCCCACTTTAAGTCTTACAAAGCCAAATACAGTAGATATGAATATATATATACACGCCAATAAATCAATTTACAGAACTCCCAAATAAGTCCAATAAAAAAAGGCGATTTATTCTTCCCTGTACAGCGACATTTCTGTCCTATCACAGGACTTTTCTCGGACAGGACAGAAATGTCGCTGTCTGTACGTGGAAGAATAAATCCTCTTTTTTGATTGGACTTTTTGGGAGCGCTGCGACTTCTTCACTGGTGTACATCTGAGGGCTGTGGATCCAGGCCCTGCTCGCTGTAGCCCTTTATACTATTTTTCCTGGAAGTGCTGCTTTGTGCATTACATATAATGAATTTCCACACAACTGATCTTATTACAACATGCCAGTATGATGGGTGATGAACTATGGGCACCACTGCCACCCCTCATACACCAGTCACATCACCTGCCCCCATCTACTAATAACATGGCACTAGAAGATGCCGCCATGTAGTTCTCTCTCATTCCTCTGGACACTGGACTGCCACTCAAGATGCCCACCTCACAGCAAACATGGCAGAGCATGTCCATGGTCCACTGCCAGGAGATGCCACCTGAGGATTCCATCGTGAACTCTGACCCCTGCACACGACCAACTGCCGTTCAGATTCAACTGTCGACGGCAGCGAGCAGAGGCGGTCTACAGATTGGAAGATTTTTTCGACAATGGCGTCCACTGGACAGACAGAAGACAGCGAGGAGGAGAAGAGGGAAGACAAGAGGAAGAGGGAAGAGGAGAGCATCGCTGGATCCAGCGCCTCAAGGAAGAGAAGAGCAACCGAGGAGAGCGGATCGGAGGATGAGGGGCTGACATCAGACAGCAGCCAAGACTCTGACACGTCCAGCCCCTATGCCAGGCTTACCATCAGCCGCTTCACCATCCACCAGGTCTTGGGCAGGGGCAGCTTTGGCAAAGTAAGTTTTAGTAGTTTTTTAAATAAATTTTTAATACAATATTTCCATTTTATCCCCATCTATTGCTTTCTGTTATCAGCCATTTTATGTCTGGGTAGATGAGTATTCTCCATTTCTTTTCCTCAGGTGGTCCTGGCATCAGTCCCTGGCCGAAACATCTACACGGCCGTCAAAATGATCGACAAAAAGTGGGACAATGCAGATACCATCACGAGAGAGCGGCGGATACTCCTGGCCACCAGAGCCTGCCCGTTCCTATGCCACCTGTATGCCGCACATCAGTCTCAGGAGCGGGCATATTTCATCACGGAGTATCTGTCCGGTGGCAGCCTGGAGGCTTTGATCAATATGTGCGGCTACCTGAATACAGACAGCGTAAGGTAAGAGAATGGGGAGTAAAAACTGAGGTCAGAGGTACAGTTAGGAGAGGGATGGAGGGCTTGTCCCAAGGTGCAAGGTGGCGGTGTAATTCTTGGTAACTTCTTGTTCAGGGTATTTACATGCACATCTATGGCACCAAACTGAATGTAGTGGTAGTAGTATCTACTACTCTGTAGTGGTCGGTCAGGTGGATAAAAAAACTAGTGAATAGAAAGAATACAGGCTGCCATAAAACAGCACTTCTCTGCTAGTGACCTCCCAGGATCCTTAATAACATGATATTAGGGAAATTCTAGGGAAGGATTTGATTATATTAGACCAGGAATCCGAAACCCTCGGCACTCCAGCTGTTGTGAAACTACAACTCCCAGCATGCTCCTTTCACTTCTATGGGAGTTCAGAAAACAGCCAAGCAAGTTTACATGATGGGAGATGTAGTTTCACAACACCTGGAGTGCCAGAGGTTGCTGACCCCTGCATTAGACTATTCTCTGTTCTCCCCATCAGATTCTACACAGCAGAGCTGGTATGTGGCCTCCAGTTCCTCCATGGACACAACATCGTCCACCGGTGAGCAGAACTTTCCCCCTTCTCTCTGTCCCCTTTACAGGTGGGAGATCATGCATCCAGCTTTACTAGAGTCCTGAATTTCTATTTGCACGGTCTTGCAGATTTGTAATTTTCTTGTATTATTTCACTACAGAGATCTGAAGCCGCTTAACATCATGTTGGATGCAGATGGACACATCCGTATAATCGACCTCGGGCTAGCCCAAGATGGTGTCACCACCTCCAATAAGATCCGTGGAGTGACGGGAAGCCTTTATTACATGGCCCCCGAGATACTTCTTAGGAAAAGTTACTGCACAGCAGTTGACTGGTGGAGTCTGGGGATTGTGGTGTCCAGGATGGCATCAGGACACCACCCATTTCACTATGGCCCCTTCCGAAAGACGGCTCGCACAGCCATTACCACCCATGAGCCAAACATTCCATCTTGGCTTCATGCTGATGTGCAACATCTTGTTGCAAAACTGCTGTGCAAGAAACCTAAGAAGCGTCTCGGTGTGCGTGGCAATATACGGATGCATCCACTGTTTTCCACCATCGGCTGGAAGGAACTGGAGGAGAGGAGGGCACGGCCGCCATTCACACCATTTCAGCGGGTTCTGGAGAAGCAACATCTGTGTTGGCCGAAGGATAAGAAAGCCCATCACCCCGTGGCCGAATTTAGCTACATGTCACCTAGATGGGCCCGGTAAGATCCTCTGAGAATAACTCATCAGTTGTGGTTATCACTGTCCTTCTCCCTTTCCCAATGACAATGTCTCTGCTTCTTCTTAGGTGGATGAGAAGATCTGGGCTGTGAAGGAGTCCACGACCATCTGGTGAGAAATCACTATATAAACAGGACACCTAACATTAAATCTCAACATTATATTTGATGTTACATGGCTAAATGCTTTATTATATGACCATTCCTTAAGATAACAGAATCTACAGTAGATAGATTTGTTTGAGATGTCTTCCTGTAATGTCTTCCAGGATGAAATCCTGCCAACCTCCCAGAACTTTGTGCCTCCTCCTGACCAATGCCTCATGTGTTTGCTGTTCTGTCACCTCGGCTGCCATGAAATCTCATCTCTCTCCATACCATCCTGATGCCTCATCACTGTCATTGTGTGGCTGCCCCTGTCCTTGACCTGACATCCTCCGATCCCCGGGCTGGCATCTGACATCACTCCAGCCTGAAGATGCTCTAGGACCCCAGGAGCGGCCTGTGCTTAGTTTCCATCTGGTGAGTTCAGGGACAATAGCCGCATGTTGTAGTCCTGGGGCTGCTAAGCGGCTATTACCCCTGAACTCCCCGCAGCACAGGCCGGGTAAGTTATACATACACCGCACATCACTAACACTACAGGACAGGTATAGGAACACTACAGGACAGGTATAGGAACACTACAGGACAGGTATAGGAACACTACAGGACAGGTATAGGAACACTACAGGACAGGTATAGGAACACTACAGGACAGGTATAGGAACACTATAGGACAGGTATAGGAACACTACAGGACAGGCATAGACACCCACACATAGCAGACAGATATATCGGCTTTGATCCTGGGATTTATTCTGATCGCCATATTTGGGGTCGGGAAGGAATTTTCCCCCTAGTTGAGGACAATTGACCTATTCCTCACAGGGGTTTTCGCCTTCCTCGGGATCTACACGGCCTTAAATAGGTTTAGTATGAACATTAGTCCACACATTAGTATAGTAATATAAATGTAGAAAGAATAGTTTAAAAACAATTAATATTTAATAAACCTAAACATAAAATTAGCAGAAGTCTCTAAGTTGAGTATAATACACTTCTTACATTTATCCCCATATCCCGCAGGTCAGGAATCAGCCTTTGATCCTGGGATTTAGGGCTCATTCATAAGACCATATGAATGGGTCCGCATCCATTCCTCAATTTTGCGGAACGGGTGCGGACCATTCAATAGGTCCACAAAAGATGAGGACAGCACACGGTGTGCTGTCTACATCCGTTGTTCTGTCCCGTGTCCCCACAACAAATACAGTGCATGTCCTATTTTTGTCCACCATCGCTGACAAGAATGGGCATCTTCTATATAGCGCCGGCCCTGTGCGTTCTGCAGAACACACGCGGCCGGTATAAGTGTTTTGCGGATCTGCAATTTGCTGTTGTGTGAATGGACCCTTATTCTGATTACCATATTTGGGGTCAGGAATGAATATTCCCCCCTGTTAGGTGGGTTCTCCAGGCTTCTGTCATCAGACACATGCTTAGTAACCTGGCTGACGTTAGACACGTGCTGATCTCAGCAGAAGATAACAGTGTTACTCTCTTATTTCTAGGTGCTTCCCTTTTAGAGAAAAAATTACTTTTATACAAATGAGCCCCTAGGAGCAATGGGGGCGTTGTCGTTACTCCTAGAGGCTCCGTTCTCTTGCCGCGCCTGCTCATTTTGACAGGGTCAGGGAGTGTTCATGTCACCCTGCCCGGCCCAGACTTCAGTAATAATCTCATGCCTGCGCCGTGCCTTTTGATGCATGCATGGTAATGGATGGCAGCTCGCCAGCTGCGGACTTCCCTACTGCGCCTGCGCCGCATACGTCACAGTATACCTAGAACACTTCCACTAAGGAAGTCCGAAGCCGGCAAGCATCATTCCTTTACTACACGTGTACCGCACGGCGCAGGTGTGAGATTTTCACTTGAAGTCAGGGCCACGCAGGATGATGTGAACAATGCCTGACCCATCAATCAAAATGAGCAGGGCACGGCAGGGGGAGGGAGAACGGGGCCTCTAGGAGTAATGGCACCGCCCCCATTGCTCCTAGAGGCTCATTTGCATAAAACAGTAGTTTTTTTCTCTAAAACGGAGGCACCTAGAAATAAGAGAGTAACACTGTTATCTTCAGCTGAGATCAGCACGTGTCTAACGTCAGCCAGGTTACTAAGCATGTGTCTGATGACAGAAGCCCTTCAACGCTGTTTTAATACATTTCCCAATACTAGAATGAGCCCCCATTTACCTAAATAAAATTGGCTTCTTACCCCCTATACCATTGTACTTGTCTTTATTCCTATTAGATATCCATGTAGTAAATGCTTTTACATTTCTTATTTTGGCTTGTAAAAAATATTTATTTATTTATTTTTTATTTTTTAAACACCACACAAAAAAAAAAACTCGGAGGAGATTCATAGAGAGTGGAGTTTGTGATGGTTGAGATGCCCCTAAAATATTTAAGAGGCTCATGGCTCTTAAAAATTTTGGTGCATCTTGGCCGCTATGTTTGCTAGAATCTGAAAGCGACACCAGCTGGGACCCGGCATAGGTTTTGGGCATTCTTTGCACCAGAAAAGTGATGTATGTGTTGGGATGTATCGGATCGCTAAGCCTCAACCCTCCTGCCCATGCCCCCACCCACCTTTAGCAAAAGAGGTGAACATGGCAGAGAAGGGCAAAGGGTTGCACAATTCGGCTCCGGAGGCTTAATAAATGTCACCCAATGTGTGAACGTATATTCATCTGTGGTGGATAACATCGACATCCGCACCGCAGGTGAATTTACACTGCAGATTTTCTTCTGTAACACGTGGATGAGACCGGCTAAAATCCCATCCACTTTGCTAGTTCTGTAATATGCTGTAGATTTTCTGCATGCAGTTCCTCGGTGGAAAATCCACAGTATATTACTATACTAGCAAAGTGGGTGAGATTTTACCAAATCACATCCATATGTAACAGGAGAAAATCAGCAGTGGAAATTCACCTGTTGTACGGATTTTAATGGTACAGCCAGATGGGGCGGACTGCTGGTATCTATGGAAGAAGGGGAAGGGGACCACCATTTACTCACCTCTGGCCCCTTTACCCAACCTTGACCCATAACAAAAACACTGACAACTGTGTCACTTTTATCGCTGGGTGGTGATCGGCCACAGCTTCTTTATTAAAGCGGCAAACCTTAATAAACCATAATAACAGAGCGGTATGCCAAACGCCGGACTCCCAGCGGGCAAGTTAAACCGTAATCATGAGATCGGTATGCCAACCGCTGGACTCCCAGCTGGCAAGTACGCCATCTGCCACCACCATATCTCTGCTGAACTCAAATGCCGCCACGAAGGAGACCCTTTTTCCAAACGGGCCTCCGACCACCACCCAGCAGAGCAGAGTCTGTTGAAACCCTTACAACAAGCCGAAAAGAAATTGCCCCAACTAGCATCCAAGCGGAAGATGCCAACGGTTCCCCCTTAACAAACCAAAGCCAATAAGATAATGGGTCGCATGACAAACGGGAAGCCTAGATGCCCGTGATGAGAACATAGTCCTACCACTTTACACATCAGCCCACACATGGAGGACTGTGTACAGTTCTGTGCCCTTGCAGACATAGCAGGGCTGGAGAGGGTTCAGAAGAGGGCAACTAAAGTAATAACTGGAATGGGGCAACTACAGTACCCTGAAAGATTATTAACATTAGGGTTATTCACTTTAGAAAAAATTGACTAAGGGGAGGTCTAATTACTATGCCAATAACAAAGAACCATCCAAAGACAACTCCCCCATCTATTTATCCCCAGGACAAAGACTAACCATGAGACCTCCTCTTATCTGGAGGAAAGAAGGTTTATAAACAAACATAGAGGAGAATTCTTAACCAGTGGCTTAGGGATCGCCATAGCAACCATAGCAGTGGCTATGGGGCCCTACGCCACTGGGGGCCCGTCCGGGCCGCCTTCTGTAGATTATTATTATTTTTTTTATTAACACACACACTACACACAGGCAGCCAGGCCCGAGCCGCCAGCCCTAGACTAGTGTAGTGGGCGGGGTGCGGGCGGTCCGCGGCTCAGGCCTGGCTGGGGAGAAGGAGTCAGGACTGGAGCAGGGCGCACGGCCGCACGAGCAGCAGATGAGGTAGGCGGTGGAGCCGTGGAGGGGGCGGGAACACGGGCGTACCTGAGGGACAGAGGCGGAGCCAGGCACCAGCGCCGCAGGCCCGGCCGCAGCGCAGGAAATTCGAATCCTAAGTAACTTCCGGAATCCATTATGAGCTGCAGGGCAGGCTATGGGAAACCGAGGGTGGGCACAATTAGTGGGCGGTCCGTCCGTGGCCCAGACCGGCTCGGGCCTGGCTGGGGGAGGAGTCAGGAGCAGTCAGAGCAGGTGAGCAGCACAGATGAGGTAGGCAGTGGAGGGGGCCAGACCGGGGGCATACCTGAGTGGAGGGAGGAGGGACTGGACTGGAGCCAGCCACCAGGTTGGAGAAGCAGCAGAGGGAGGCGGACTCAGGCGGTGGAGGGGCCGGGCCGGGGGTGTACTACCTGGAGTGGAGGGACTAGGGAGGGAGTGGTCCCGCCGGCCGCACTGGCGCCAGTCAGATTCCCGCTCTCTGACTGCCGGAAACCAGTCTGAGCAGCTCAGCAGTGTGTGACTGACATTGACTGAGTGAGAGTGTCACAGTCTCAGTCTCGCACTGCTACTGCTGCCAGCCTGTGCCTGCCTGCGCTGTACTGGGCCAGTCCTCTGCTCGGTGCTCCTGCCTCCTCCTCCTCTGGTCTCCAGTCTCCAGTCCTGCCACTCCAGTCTGTGCCTGCTGTGACTCTAAATAATAGTAAGAAGTGAATTTAAGAAAGTGAGAAGTGAGAACTTATGATTTCTGAGATACTTGATCTGAATTCTGAAGTTAAAAAGAGCTGCCTGCAGAGTGGGGCCCCCAAGAGAAGCAAGGGGCGCCCTCCTTATCCTTGCAGGTCTGCAGGCAGCTCTTTTTAACTTCAGAATTCAGATCATCAGACTCTCACTAATTACAGATTTACAGCACACACACCTGTAGTGTCCACCATCAGACATGGGAGGGAAGAAACCCCAGAACTAGAGTGTTCCCCCAACTTGGGGGGCACACTGACACTCTAGTTCTGGGGTTTCTTCCCTCCCCGGTCTGATGGTGGACACTACAGGGGTGTGTGCTGTAATTAGTAAGTGAGAATCTGATGATCTGAAGTTAAAAAGAGATGCCAGCTGTAATGACCGGCAACACGCACAGAGAGGAAAACAGGGAAAGCCCTGCCCAAGGGAGAGGGAAAGGTTGTGACCCCTAACTCACCTTGCAGCTGGCACCTGCCTGCCCTGACATCCCTAGACGGGTTCCTCACCCGTGCGGCGATCACGTGCCTAAACCCTGGCTTTCCCTGAAATGAGCCCTAGATAATGAACGGGCCGGTGGGATCGCTAGTCCTCACCACTGCACTAAGAGGGAAACACCAGGGAGAGGACAGACAAACACAGACAAACACAAACACCCAGGTGGACGGCAAACAATTGTCCACAAAGGTCCAACAGGGATCCGGAGGGTAGCGTTCTAAGGCAACACTCAGAGAACGCAGCAACACAGCTCCAGTGGGTCAGAATAGATGTCCAGGCAGGAAGCTCTATATCTGGCAACCAGAGAAGTGTGAGAGGGGAATATAAGGAGGATTGGGAGTGCTGGACAAGGAACAGCTGAGAGAAGGAGCTACGGATCCCTGAGTGAGCCAAAAGGGTTTGTAAAGCAAACCCAGAAAGCTACAATAAGGAAACTTCCCTATCTGACATAGAGCGTGCAGCCAACCGCTGCGACCTCCTGACCCCGGGTACAACGGAGTCAGGCGTGGCTCTTGACACCCTCGTGACACCAGCAGTGAAAAGGGGGGCGCCCCTTCCTTCTTTTGGGGGGCACACTCTAGTTCGCATCCGTCCTGCCGCAAGTGTGAAACTGCTCATGGCGGTGGGAGATCTAGGATGGGTGTTTGGGTGGGAGCTCTGGAAGGGGTGGTGGAAGGCCCGATAGATATGTGGGGGGGGCATAACATTTTTTTGCTATGGGGCCCATGCATTTCTAGCTATGCCCCTGCTGGCTCCCTAGCCAAAGGCTGGTGGCCCACGGTTTGTGGCTCAGTCGTCCAGCCGGTTCTCTGGTCATAAGGCTGGTGACCCAGGATCTGTGGCAGAATATCCCTGTTTCAGTGTCTTCTTTAGGTCACTCATATTCGGTCTGGCAGAGTCTCTCCTATTAAGCATTGGTCCCTCTCTGCAGACAACTAGGGGTTCTGATCAGGACAGTATTTCTAATTAGGCACTCAAGGACACGTGCCTAGGGTGGGGCCATCAGGATGGGTGTTGTTAGAGTGTTAAACTTTTTTCTTTTCATTTTTTATAATAAATGCCAACTCCCTCTCAGGGAACCAGCTGTAGTGTCCCCTTGTCATACCCTATACAAAGCCCCCACCCTGTACTTTGCCCCTTAATCTGTACTGTGCTTTTTTTACCCTGTAATATGCCCCACTACTATGCCCTGCACTGAGCCACCTTATAGGTGGTACTGTGCATCCCAACATGTATCTATGCCCTCTTATACCCTGCATTTTGCCCCTTATCATACCCTGCACAGCACCCCAGTCATACCCTGTACTTTGCCCCTTTATTATACACTGTCCTCTGCACCCTAATCATATTCTGTACTGTGCCACCTTAAACCCTAAACTGTGTCTCCTTATACCCTGTTATCCAGTCATTGTATGGCGGTGTTGGGCATTCATCGAATGGCAGTGTTATCCAGTCACAGTATGGTGGTATCATTCAGTCATGGTATGGGGCTATGAGGATACAATGTTTGTTATCTAATCATGGTATCAGCTATTATCCAGGGGCAGGGGCGCAGCTAGAAATGACTGGGCCCATAGCAAAAAAAAATGTATGGGCCCCCCCTTTACATTAATGCAGCTGCGCCTGCCAGGCTTGAGCAGGTATATGTGTGACTATGGATTAGGGAAGATGCTGAGATCACTGAGAGGTACAGCCGGATCTCAGCATCTTCCTTATTCACACATATACCTGCTCAAGCCTGGCAGGCGCAGCTGCATTATTTAATACTGTGGTGTGGTAATGGTTAATGGCATTTTGGCGAATAAACAGCCACCTAGGCTACTTTCCCACTTGCGGCAGTGTGATCCGGCAGGCAGTTCCGTCGCCGGAACTGCCCGCCGGATCCGCCGATTTTTATGTGACTGAAAGCATTTGTGAGACGGATCCGGATGTGGATCCGTCTCACAAATGCATTGCAAGAACGGATCCGTCTTTCCGCTTGTCATGCGGACAAACGGACCCGTCTTGTATTTTTTTTCACATTTTTACCGGTCTGTACATGCGCAGGCCGGAAGGACGGATCAGGCGTTCCGGTATTTTGAATGCCGAATCCGGCACTAATACATTCCTATGGGGAAAAATGCTGGATCCGTCCTTCAGGTAAGTCTTCAGTTTTTGTTGCCGGAGATAAAACCGATGCATGCTGCGGTTTTCTCTTATGCCTGATCAGTCAAAATGACTGAACTGAAGACATCCTGATGCATCCTGAACGGATTACTCTCCATTCAGAATGCATGGGGATATACCTGATCCGTTCTTTTCCGGTATTGAGCCCCTGTGACGGAATTCTATGCCGGAAAAGAAAAACACTAGTTTGAAAGTACCCTAATCCTATCTGAGGGGTCTGTAATATAGGATTAGGTGGCTGTGTCTTCACCAATGCCATTAACCATTACCACACCACAGTATTAAATAATGCAGCTGCGCCTGCCAGGCTTGAGCAGGTATATGTGTCTGTGAATAGGGATTAGGGAAGATGCTGCCTGAGATCCGGCTGTACCACACACACACACAGATGAAATAACTCCACAGTCTCCACTTGTCCACTACACTAGTCTCCATTTACAGTACTTCTCCACTGACTGATGCTGCCGCGTGCCGCCTCGGTTGGACACACACCGCAACAGTCACAAACTCAGTCCCACTCCCCAGCCAGCCCTCACCTCAGCCACATGAACCGACCGGGACCGACACCGATGACCGAACCGTCATCGGTCATTACACGCCCCCTGAAGAAGCGAGGCGAAACGCGCGTCAGGCTAGGGGCCATCATCTCCATTTCCTCTCCTGGTTAGTATGGGCTGCTCCACTGTCTCCTACACTTGCTTGCTGCACATGGGTCAGTATTCTGTCACAGGTGTGTGCTTTGGCACACTGTGCTGACCTCTCTGCAACATTATTGCAACGAATGTGATTGTATTGTGACATGTGGTTTGTTATACAGTTGCTTTTTTTTCTGTGTGGGTATATATATGTATTGTTACTAATATATCACCTCAGTACAGATGTGCAAACTTTCTATTCAGCCTAGTTTTTTCCATCTGTACTTACAGTTTGAGGATTGATGGTGCTGCAGCGTAACTTCGGCCTTCCCGCTCACCGCCTCATATGCGACGCGCCCACAAGGTGGAACTCCACCTTGCACATGCTGGCCAGACTGTGCGAGCAGCAGCAGGCCATAGTGGAGTTTCAGCTGCAGCAGGCACGGGTGAGTCGCTCGGCGGAACAGCACCACTTCACCACCAATGACTGGGCCTCCATGCGAGACCTGTGTTCCTTGTTGCGCTGTTTTGAGTACTCCACCAACATGACCAGTGCCGATGACGCCGTTCTCAGCGTTACTATGCCACTTCTATGCCTCCTTCAAAAAACGCTCCTGGCGATGATGGAAGAGGATGTAGCACAGGAGGAGGAGGAGGAAGAGGGATCATTTCGTAGGGTTTCCGGCCAATCATTCCCAAGTGGCTCCGAGGGTGGGTTCCTGCACCCACAAACGCCAGGTACACAATTGTCCATCCAGGGCACAGTTCTGGAGGATGACGAGGTGGAGAATGAGGGGGAGGAGATGGCAGAGGAGGAACTATGTTCACAGCAGGGTGGCACCCAGACCAGCTCATGGCCATCAATGGTGCGTGGATGGGGGGATACAGAGGACACAGACGATATACCTCCCACAGAGGACAGGTTTTCATTGCCTCTGGGCAGCCTGGCACACTTGAGCGATTACATGCTGCAGTGTCTCCGCAACGACCGCCGAATTGCCCACATTCTAACTTGTGCTGATTACTGGGTGGCCACGCTGCTGGATCCCCGTTATAAGGACAACGTACCGTCCTTAATTCCGTCACTGGAGCGTAATTGTAAGATGCGCGAGCACAAGCGCACACTGGTAGATGCGCTGCTGGTGGCATTTCCACCTGACAGTGGGGGCACAGTGGAAGCACAAGGTGAAGGCAGAGGAAGGAGATCGCCAACGCAGCTGGGGCACCGCCAGCACCTCAGAAGGCAGTGTTAGCATGGCCGAAATGTGGAAAGCTTTGTCAGCACGCCACAACAACCAGCACACCAGCTGATATGGAATGTCTTAGCAGGAGGCAGCATTTTACCAACATGGTGGAGCAGTATATGTGTGCACACGCCTACACGTACTGAATGACGGGTCTGCCCCTTCAACTTCTGATTCTCCAAATTGGGCACTTGGCCTGAGCTTGTCCTTTACGCCTTGGAGGTGCTGGCCTGCCCTACAGCCAGTGTATTATCTGAACGTGTGTTTAGCACGGCAGGGGGCGTCATCACAGACAAGCGCAGCCGCCTGTCCACAGCCAATGTGGACAAGCTCACGTTCATTAAAATGAACCAGGCATGGATCCCACAGGACTTGTCCGTACCTTGTCCAGAATAGACATGTATACCGGCACTAACCAGCCATTGTTATACTACAGTGCAATTGCTCATTGTTGTATTGGGAATTTCACACTCTTTATAGGTACCCTAATAAAATAAAAATTAAAATTAAACCAAAAACCTGTGTTGGCTACCTCGTCCTCCTTCACCGCCACTTCTACCTACACCGTTACGTCCACCGCCTCCTTAAAACTCCTACTCCATATGGACCTCCACCTCATAAATCAATTTTTTTTATTTATTTGTATTTTATTTTATATCATGTCACTACTTTGTCATTTACATTTTCGGGTACAATTCACCAATTTTTGGGTGTATAGTACCACTGCTATACCTAGTAGGCCGGTTAAAAAAAATAAAAAAATTGGTCTGTTACATTTATGGTGAAAATTCCCAATGTTTGGGTGTGATAGTACCACTGCTATACCTAGTAGGCCGGTTAAAAAAAATAAAAAAATTGGTCTGTTACATTTTAGGGTCAAATTCGCCAATTTTTGGGTGTAATATACCCCTCCTCTACCTAGTTGACAGCTTAATAAATTTCAAATAATTTTATTTTAACATTTTTGGGTGACAATAAAAAATTGTTTTCTGTCATAGACCCCTGCTCTACCAAGTAGACAGGTTAATAAATTTCTGTAATTTTTCTGTTACATTCTTGGGTTGACATTATACAATTTTAGACGTGAATACACCCCTGCTCTGCATAGGTGACAGGGAATAAAATTTCTGAAATGCTTCTTTAATTGATGCGCATCACCTCCTTTGATTCAATGCTTAAACCTAAAAAAGTTGTACCACATTTGCACTTCAATAATTTGTCCCACATTTCTGCTATACTCTGTTGGCCAACATTTGCGCCTCAATAGCTTTTCCCACATTTCTACTCAATCCCAATTTTTAAAATAAATTTATCTCTCTTGGATGCGGTCTCTCTTTCTCACGCTCCCTCTTCGGCGTGCAACCCTTATTCCCACGCTCCCTCCCGGCGTGCACACGACACGAACTAACTGACAGGGGTCAGCCCCTGCAACTTCTAGGTCTAACAATTGGGCACATGGCC